>NW_028279261.1:300000-411295 GCF_059751315.1 Micrasema longulum
CACAAATACACATTTTTCTCTACAATATGACTGTGTATTATTAATTATAATTTTATTATTATTGTTATATTAATTTTAAGCGAGCAGCTTAAAGCTGATATGCTCAAGTCTATTTTAACGAAAGTTAGTTGTTGAAACAAATCTAGTCCATTTTTGAACCCATCGAGACTACACAGTGAGATCAGCTCTTGTGGCAGCTTATTCCAACCATCGACAACCCTATTGCTCAGGAAATGCTTCCGTGAATTTAGATTGAATCTCGTTTTCTCCAGCCTGAGCTGTGGCCTCTAAGGCCGGCGGCCTCCGTGGTGTAGTGGTCAAGACGCCTGACTCGCGCACGGAAGAAGTGAGAATACAAAAAAATTAAAATGTGATTTCTCTCAAGCCTGGGTGCTCTGTGATGTAATTCACCACTGTAATTAGGCCTCCTGGCCTGTTGTGGTGCAAAAAAAATAAAATAATGTAAAATGTAAAAAAAAGACGAGCATCTTACATTGCACTCTTTCTGAAATAATTAAAAAAATATTTTTAACATGTGTTTAATATTTTTTTATTCATAATTTCCTTTCCGCACCTAATGGTGCATAGGGCACTGCATCGGTGTTCAAATTGCAGTGTGTCTCGATCATTTTTGTTACATGAAGGTAAGATGATCAGTCTTACGTTTTACGTCCGGGACTATGAAATATCCTAGTGTAAAAACACTTTTTTAAATTAACCATGTCGAGAATCGAACCCGAGACCTCTTTCATGGTAGGCAAATGCGCTGACCACTACACCACGAGGCTGCAAATTTTTATTTAACAATTTTTCTTTTTTTAAAAATATTTACAATTTGCTTTTTATTTTTATAATTTTTTGTCTTTACTTTATATGTCTACTGGTTTTTTTTTAAATGCATCTTTTTATACTTAACTTCTTATGCACATTATCTCTATATTTTTTTTTGTTTTTTGTTACGCTAAGCTTTTTTGGTTTCCACATGTCTTTTAAACAAAAAGTTATTACATAGTTTTTTTTAATTATTTCTACTAATTATTGTGTTTGTACTTACCTGTATTATTTTTGTAAATGCCCCCTGGGCGTATTGTAAAATAAATAAATATGCTCATATATATTTATTAAAATAAAATGTATTCTGAATGGAATTAATGAGCGAGAACCTTCACGCAATCGCACGCGCACGCAAACAAAACTCAATCTTCACTAAGGAATATCCTCACTAACACACAACATTACTAAAACACTCTTACCAATATTCGCATAAGTGCGCAAACAAATATTTATTAATTTGTTACTGTTAATGGAGAAGACAGAGCAAATGAAAAAAATCCACTGTTAATCTAATACAGTAAACCCCCCCCTATAACGTTGAGATAGGTACCACGTTATCGGGGGGAACGTTATAGGGGGGACTTTACTTGCGCGGAATGGCATAAACTTCCTGGAACTTGCCCGGTAATTCAACGTGACAGTTTAACATTTTTATTTGTAAATAAGTATTATCTATATTTAAATTTGTTGCAACAGAGAGGTAAAACATTTTCGAGAAGGGAATATGGAAGTCTAGCCATTTACAGGGCTTATAACCTGTCATTGGCTGGTTTGAGTGGCCAATTTACACACTGTGTAACATTTACCATTCTGCCTATGTTTAAACATCCACATTTCCTCAACTCTTCCATCTGTTAACTTTCGTGAAGTAAAAGAGCTGAAGCCTTTATCACGCGGGTGAGATTCATCCGGCTGAACCGATTCCCCTACTAGGCAACGCCTGAAAACAATTTTCCAATTTTTATAGTTCTTCTTTTACCAGGTAGTTCATTCAACAATGTTTTGAGTATGTCCAAACGCTTGCAGATTGGCTGAATTTCCTCCCTAGGGAGTTATTTATATTGAATTTTTTTGCAACAGAGAGGGAAAACATTTTTGAGAAGGGATAATGGAAGTCTAGGTATTTACAGGGCTTATGACCTGTCATTGGCTGGTTTAAGTGGCCGCTTCGCACAATGTCAATCCAGCTAGTCTGCAAGCATTTGGACATACTCAAAACATTGTTGAAGTATTTATTAATTTGTTACTGTTTATTAACAGCAACAAATTAAGAAGAAGAAGAGAAGACATAGAGCAAATAAATAAAAAATCTGCTGTTAATCTAATACAGTAAACCCCCCCTATAACGTTGAGATAGTTACCACGTTATCGGGGGGAACGTTATAAAGGGAACTTGACTCGCATGGGATGACGTAATCTTCCTAGAACTTGCGGGCGGGGTAGTTCAACGTGACACTTTAACTTTTTTTTGTAAATAAGTATTATCTACATCGAGAGATAATGCGTATGACATCTACCGCGCAAATGTTGGACCGGGTCTGGACGCCTCAGTGTAATTTTGTGGGTTTTAGGTCTTGGATTAGCATGGAAAGAACAGATAGACAAATTCTTTAAAAAAAAAAATTAAAATAAAAAATAAATGCATAGGTACTGCAAATAAATCATGTTTTTGTAATATCAGCAAATGTTAGTTTGGTTTTTCTTTTCTTTTCGTAGTCATGTCATACCATATATATATGCTATAAACTTTTTAATAATTAAAAAAGGAATGGCCCACCTCAGACGCTGTAGTCTTTGTGGGCATTTTTTCCAATTCATGTTATAGCTTAATTTTAAGATGTATTTTTCTAAAGTGTATTTTTGTAATTATATTTCTATGTTAATAATATATGTATGGAAAAATAAACAAATAAATATAAATATATATATATATAGAGCTAGTAAGTCAAGTCTTTTTGTCATGTTGTTCTTGTAAAGATAAGAGGTGTGCAGTGAGATGGATACAATCTTTAAAACTAGACCAAAGGAAATATTGTTTATTTGGTTAATTTTTTTTTCTCTGAAAAATAAGTGGTTAAAAATATAGATTTTTATTTATTTTATTATAATGAATAATTTAAAAAATAATACCTGTTAATCCAATCTTGAATCTGACGAACATAAGTCTAGAACTTATAAAGGCATACTCTTAGTGTATTTTTTGTAATTATATTTTTATGTAAATAATATATGTATGGAAAAATAAACAAATTAAATAAATAAATAAAAGTTAAAAGTGTGTACTTGAAGGCGAGGTTTAGCATGGGCTGCCTTTGGTAAGCTCTCATATATCCTAAAATCTCCGAATTATTTACATTACTTAAAGAAGAAACTTTTTGATGCTTGTGTTCTCCCTGTACTGACATATGGCTGTGAAACTTTTGTGTTCACGAAAAAAAATTTACACAAATTATCAGTGACACAGAGAGCCATGGAAAGGAGAATGCTGGGTATTTCGTTGAGAGACAGAAAAACCAATACATGGATTAGAGCGAGAACAAAGATCACCGATGTGGTCCATAGGGCTGCCAACCAGAAATGGAGCTGGGCTGGTCATATAGCCAGAATCACAGACTCTAGATGGACCAAAAAGGTCCTGGAATGGCGACCCAGAACGGGTAGAAGAAGTGTCGGCAGGCCTCAGACAAGGTGGTCTGATGACATAAGACGAGTTGCAGGAAGTGGTTGGATGCGGTTGGCTCAGGACAGGGAAATATGGAGACTAAAGGGGGAGGCCTATGTTCAACATTGGACAAGAGACCGCTGATGATGATGATGATGATGTACTTGAAAGTGATTAAGGTTGACCACACACCAAAACTGTCGTAGTGCAGTACCAGGATCATAATCAGGCAGTTGATTTTTTCTTCCCAAAAAATATGCATTATTTCATAACACAGTTTAAGACCACTTCTAGAAGTTGATACCTAGTTGGCACTAATAATAATAGCTCGCTCGTCAAATAAAGGAATGGGGACGAAATATTTGTCCAGCAATGGCACACACTGTTAATAAATTATAAAAAATATCTTTACATGTTAATTTTTAATAAAAAAAAATGCGCAATGATTTACTTGATCATAATTTATTCCAAGTAGAACATATTTACTGACCGTGTCATGGAATATCCTTGGGACAGAGCAGCGCTGTGCCGATGAGTCATCAATCTTTGTTCCGCTGAACGCGTCTATCGAGGTCAAGGGACGCGGACCTAATACGGGGGACCACCGTTATAGGAAAAAACTTCCGCAAACGTTATAGGAAAAATCCTTATACGAGTGTACATTATAGGGGGGTTTACTGTAATACATAATGTAGAAGGAGAGAGTTTACATAATTGTGTGAGTTCGATATTTGTGTTCATGTGTGTGTATGTGAATGTGTGTTGCGTGTGTTCATATGTGTGAGTTTGTAAAGGTTCGTGTGTATAAAGGTGCGTGTGTCGGTGCGTAGGAGAGGGCTCGGTAAGAAATATATAACTAATGATTCTACGTATTTATTCCCAGCTACTACCTGTCTCGCTTCAAGGACGCCTTCCGCCAGGCCACGGTGGACCTCATGCTGGGGCACGCCGGCGCGGGCGAGTTCACTCGCGGGGAGGAGGCGGAGGGCGAGGGGGAGGAGGGCGAGGGGCACTGCGCCCCCGAGCACGTCAAGCACCTGCTGGAGGACTGCAAGAAGCTGCTCGTCAGCGACACATCCAGCGTGCTGCAGGCCTGGGGGCTCATCGACGGCGATCCCGGGTGCGTCGGCTACTTGAGATATTAATAATGAGGAAATTTATTGTCCCCAATTAGATTATTGCTCCACAGTCAATGACGTATGATGCACTATTGTCCCCAATTAGATTATTGCTCTACAGTCAATGACGTATGATGCACTATTGTCCCCAATTAGATTATTGCTCTACAGTCAATGACGTTTGATGCACTATTGTCCCCAATTAGATTATTGCTCTACAGTCAATGACGTATGATGCACTATTGTCCCCAATTAGATTATTGCTCTACAGTCAATGACGTATGATGCACTATTGTCCCCAATTAGATTATTGCTCTACAGTCAATGACGTATGATGCACTATTGTCCCCAATTAGATTATTGCTCTACAGTCAATGACGTATGATGCACTATTGTCCCCAATTAGATTATTGCTCTACAGTCAATGACGTATGATGCACTATTGTCCCCAATTAGATTATTGCTCTACAGTCAATGCTCTATCACAGCATAGCCATCTCTTTGTTCTAGTAACGAGAGAACCCTTTCAATATCCATTCACCGCTTTAATTTTTTTTCCCCCTCTTTCACAGTAGTTGCTCGATTATGGAATAATCTACTAGTAGTAAAAAATATAAAAATGTTTAATTATATAAAACAACTTTGTTTTTAACCACTCTTAAATTTTTTTATTCTACCGACAGGTTTCAAAGCTACACAAGCTTCTTTATCAAGGTATAATTTAACTCATTAGATTCATTAATCTTATCCTATTTTATTTTAACAGTAAATATTAAATTGAAACATATTAAAAAAGGAATGGCCCACGCTCAGACGCTGAGTTATATTCGTGTTATAGCTTAATTTTAAGATGTATTTTTCTAAAGTGTATTTTCGTAATTATATTTCTATGTTAATAATATATGTATGGAAAAATAAACAAATAAAAATATATATATATAGAGCTAGTAAGTCAAGTCTTTTTGTCATGTTGTTTTTGTAAAGATAAGAGGTGTGCAGTGAGATGGATACAATCTTTAAAACTAGACTAAAGGAAATATTGTTTATTTTGTTAATTTTTTTTTTCTCTGAAAAAATAAGTGGTTAAAAACATAGATTTTTATTTATTTTATAATAATGAATAATTTTTAAAATAATACCTGTTAATCCAATCTTGAATCTGACAAACATAAGTCTAGAACTTATAAAGACATCGATTTCATACACTATCATTCTGGGCGATAGAAACGCGGCAACACCCTGGCAGGCTCGGTCTGTATCTGGGACACCCGACCAAAGAACCAGGGCGTCATCGTGTTCCATCGAACCGCTTCCTTTTTTCCAACTTTCCGTTATACATAATATATCTAAACATTTATTCCTCATCACATCACACAATTCGTTCATTTCACCCATGCGTCCCCTTATATTCCAAGTCGCAATTCTGCATTCTTGCGTTTTCCTCCTCTGTGCGCCCTAAGGCTGAGACAAGCATTGTCGACAAAATCAAGAAAGGAGCTCTGCGCTGGTTCGGACATGTAGAACGAATGGACGGCGAAAGAACGGCTAAGAATATTTACAATGCGAATGTTGATGGATGCAGAAATAGAGGAAGACCGAGAAAGACATGGCATGACCAAATCCAACAAATACTTAAAGATGGACATGTCAAAAGTCGGAGTAATCGGCGCGCGTGCATGAGAAGATGTATGAATGTAGAGGAAGTGAGATCTGTATGCAAAGATAGTGTCGTGACGTTCTATCCTCTCTGCCTACCCTTACGGAGAAACGGCGTGATGGTTTGTTGTTGTTGTTGTAATGAATAATTACAAAGTTAGTGCTTCAAATATTAATTTGATTTATTTTTATTTTATAGAACAGGGGATCCTAACGAGACAGAAATGGACACCATTGTGATCCTAACAAGAGACAGTTACTTGGTAGCCGACTATGACGACCAGTCGGATCGGGTCACCTCGTTCCAGAAATTGGACCTTAAGGACGTGACGCT
The DNA here is from genome assembly GCF_059751315.1 of Micrasema longulum. Classification (NCBI taxonomy): domain Eukaryota; kingdom Metazoa; phylum Arthropoda; class Insecta; order Trichoptera; family Brachycentridae; genus Micrasema; species Micrasema longulum. The sequence goes on from NW_028279261.1 coordinate 306,605, forward strand.
TATAGAGTTTGGTGTTATGGAGAGCTCTTCACAGGTATGCGCCTTATATTTATTAATTTATTTTATAGAACAGGGGATCCTAACGAGACAGAAATGGACACCATTGTGATCCTAACAAGAGACAGTTACTTGGTAGCCGACTATGACGACCAGTCGGATCGTGTCACCTCGTTCCAGAAATTGGACCTTAAGGACGTTACGCTTATAGAGTTTGGTGTTATGGAGAGCTCTTCACAGGTATGCGCCTTATATTTATTAATTTATTTTATAGAACAGGGGATCCTAACGAGACAAATGGACACCGTTGTGATCCTAACAAGAGACAGTTACTTGGTAGCCGACTATGACGACCAGTCAGATCGGGTCACCTCATTCCAGAAATTGGACCTTAAGGACTTGACGCTTATAGAGTTTGATGTTATGGAGAGCTCTTCACAGGTATGCGCCTTATATTGAGATAAAAGAGGTCTTTTTACACAAAAAATACATATTATCAAATTCTAAATATAGTCAAACGTTATGGATATAGCTCTATTTTCATAATATAATACCTCAAGGACGTTTTCCACTCCCACCAAGTCTGTAGGGTCCATAGTCCATAGTCGATGACACACACGTGTTAAATTAGTTCACCCGAAGTAGACTAATGACCGACGATGCAATGTCATCATTTTCTATCGAACCCAATACATTCGCATAGTGCAACTCTTATAGTATTGCACGTTAACCGAGAGCATTGTTCTGCAGTACATTCACATCGTCCCTACCATAAAGAAATTAACTACAAAGGAACGTTGTCTATAAAGAGACCACAAGACGCAGCCAACATCAGTCAGCTCATTCAATCAGCCCAACAAGATCAGTGCAGTTCACTAAGTTCCAGCATGTAGTTCAAGTGTAGTCTCTTCAACTCATCATCGACGTAACACTCGTCCGACATAATTCATTATTTATTCGCCATGAAATAAATCAGCATTCGAACCACAACCACGTCTTCTCTGTCAATCTCTAACTGGGGTAGGAACTCCAACCAAACCCTCAACAACAAATCCTACAAGTCTACTGTATACCATTGTGTCTTTCTACTTTCTTTCATAATAATTTTCTATGCATAAATATGTCCTTAAAAATGCCCATTGGGCGTATATATATGTATAAATAAATAAATGTTTGTTATCAGTTTTAGATTTTTTGCAACAGAGAGGGAAAACTGTTTTGAGAAGGGAATATGAGAGTCTAGGCATTTACAGGGCTTATCACCTGTCATTGGCTGGTTTAAGTGGCCACTTTACACACTGTGTAACATTCACCATTCTGCCTATGTTTGAACATCCACATTTCCCCAACTCTTCCATCTGTTGACTTTTCAACAAATCAACTTTTGACAAATCTAAATATGAACAAATCCCTTGGGTGAAAATCCAGCTAGTCTGCAAGCATTTGGACATACTCAAAACATTGTTTTTTATCATTTATTATAATTTTCAATAGTGACAATATGCAATGGCGATCGGATTTAAAAACCCACATGGTTGACATGAAATATTTATTTGAAAATATGTTTTTACACCAGAATATTTCATAGTCCTTGGGCTGGTACCTGAAGCGTAAGACTGATCATCTTACCTTCATGTAACAAAAATGATCAAGATACACTGCGATTGGTGTGTCAATGCAGTGCCCTATGCACCATTAGGTGCGGAAAGGGAATGATGATGAAACATTTGAAGATTCTTATTGCTAAACAATTAACGGATTTCTCCTTAATACTGCGGGAGCGAAGCCACATCGAGGGTTTTATCAGTACATCAACGATGTATTTTCTTCCAGATGTCCCTGACCAGCTTAAAGTCCAACCTGTCTCTGGGCCCCGGGCGAAGGGCGGCCGACGGCGCTCCTTGCGTGCGTATCCACTACCGCCACGAAGGCCAGGACGGCTACTTCCACACTTTCCGTTCCACCAACCTGCGCTTCTTCAACAACATGGCCGTTTTCATCAACACCCCCGAAGAGATACGCGGTAAATCAATATTTGAATCTCACTGAATCTTTCGCACACATGAGAGACATACCCCATAATGAGACAAATTGTTGACAATTCATTCGACAAGCTTCGGTCATGACCCCGTAAATTGGTGTTTATTCATTTAATAAATGCCCAAAGGACTCTTACAATATACAGTTAAAAGTACTTAAAGCATTATAGAAAATACATAAAATAAAATCATAACTATTCCACTAAACATGTGATTAATTATTATTAAAATAAAACTTTGTTATTAGTGTTACACAATTTTATTATTTTACAAGAACACTTCTATAGTTTCGGGAGAGCATACAAAGAGCAATAACAATGGCAGTAATATGAATAATCTAGAAATAATAGAAATTCACAAAAATTTAAATTCTGAGAACAACCTAATTAATAATCACACATTTAACCACCCCTCGCTTTTATTGACTATGTTCCCTTTGCGACCCCCCTCACCATCTTAGACTGGCGTCTGTTAACACTCTCTTAGCCGAGCGATGTCTTCCCACACATTAAATCTTAAATTTAATTATTGTAACTTCCACTTATGTGCTAAATTTTACTTCATGTCCTGTCCCTCATTGATCATGTCTTCATAGCTGTACTTTAGATAACAATCCATTCATATGCTAACACCTTAGATAAGGGGAAAAAACCCCCCTGCTCTAAGTTTCACTGATTAATTTGTTTATTTTTTTAGATTTATTTCAACAGAGAGGGAAAAAGTTTTCGAGAAGAAATTTGAAAGTCTAGGCATTTACAGGGCTTATGACCTGTCATTGGCTGGTTTAAGTGGCCACTTTACACACTGTGTAACATTCACCATTCTGCCCATGTTTGAACATCCACATTTCCTCAGACTTCCAAATTTCTTCTCGAAAACTTTTTCCCTCTCTGTTGAAATAAATCTAAATATGAACAACTCCCTAGGGAGGAAATCCAGCCAGTCTGCAAGCATTTGGACATAATCAAACATTGTTGTTTATTTTTTGTTTAAATTCTATGACATTGTGAACAATATTCTGTGTTTACTATATTAGTTTTATATCACCCGTCGATGGGAGGAGTGCTCTCCCGAAACTGTAGTAGTGTTCTTGTAAAAGAATAAAATTGTGTAACACTAATAACAAAGTTTTATTTTCATAATAATTTATAATGTAGTGTTACGAAGTGAATGCGGATTCAATAAAAAAATAAAAAAATGTAATTAATTTTTTAAAAAAAGAATGCAATAAGAAAGAAAAAGGAAATAAAGTGAAAATGAGTAGAGAAACACATTAAGAAGAGGAGGATTGAGGGGATGGCCATCCGATGGATAGGATAGCTGATTTGATTGCAGCAGGAGTAGTGTGGAACAAGTCCAAGATCTCAGCGTAATTATTAGCTGTTCTGTGGATGCGTGCCAGAGGAGAATGGTGGGTGAAGTTTGTTCTATTGTATTCACACCGGAACATGTGTTGGAGTCTGGTGGTCCTCGTGGGTGTTGGGATTTGGTTGATATATCTCATACAGGGGGCAGTCATAGTAATCATTTAGTATCTCATTAGTTTATATCAAGTCCCCTCTCTTCCGCCATTCTTCCGATGATGTAAATCCTAGTGCTTTTGATCTACCCTGATAAGGCATCATTTTGAGTAATTTGGGGATTTTTGCAGCACATCTTCGGGCTTTATCCAGTATCTCGATATCTTTATAAAAGGAGGACTCCATGCTAGGTATCCATACTTCAATAGAGGTCTTACGCCATAGGTTATGACGTGTTTTTTTAAGGAATAGGGTATTATCACTCGGGAGGAATATCGGATTTAACCTACTCTACAAATAAAAGATTATTTAAAGATTCTCCTAGTGTTTATATAAACCCTTATAATTAATATTTTTATTCATTATTTTCGTTTTGAAAATAAGGTCTTTCGAAAATGATCGTTTCTTAAGTTGGTAATAAATTTTGTCACAGAAGTTCACGATTAATGCATTAATTTTAATGTTGGTAATACCACAGGCCACAGATAGAAATATAAGGAGACTTGTCTATGCATATTATCTTAAGCCCCCCCTTGCCCACTCCACACTCCAGTTCCAGGCACTGACAGATGAAAGTGAAAACGGATTACATCTTATATCTCAAATTTCTTTTATTATTTTATGGTTTTCAACCTCTTCTAAATATTAATTTATTGTGATAATGATAAATTGAATTATCAATTTAACATGAAAATTATAAATCACAACTCGTAGCGTTTGATAAGTGACAGGACGTCGTAAATGTAAACAAATGACACAGAAAAAGGAAGCTATCTAGAATACTCTTTAAAATCCATAGACATTGATTAAAAAAAATTGATGACGTCACAAAACATCCGAAGATGTCATACTTGATGACATCACGAATTGTTTGTTTTTGGCACTATTCAAATTACTAGAATTTAATCCTTTATATCTCCCTTATTTCTTAACAGATTTTAATAAGAATAGTACCGATCGGCTTGTGATTTTTTAGATCAATTTATTAGCTAATAAAATAAATCCACGGTAATTGCCCATTACTTTGGAGTCCTAATCTAATATTAATAGTTATGATAAATATTTTGTTACAGAATCTCTCCGGTCAGTCATAGAATGCTTTGTGATCGCCATGGATGTCGGCAATCTACCCCGAGTACCGATACATCAGACTGGCAAACTTGATAGAAGAAAGTCTAAGGTTTGTTTGTCATAACTATTGATAGACACATTATTGACTTACCTCGCCTTTCTGAGATGGTTTTGATTAGGTGCCTCCCTTCTTCGATTTTACTGAGAACCTCATCATTAGTGATGTGGTTTCCAGGAAATTCCTAATATTCTTCTGTAGCACCACATCTCAAAGACCTCTAGTCTTTTTTTAATCCCTTTTGGTAAGGCACCGTGTCTCACAACCGTCCATCAATATACTCTAAACCTGGCAAATTGCCTGCGGAATTTTAGGTCATTGTTGTTTGACTCAAAAATCTTTGATTTTTTGTTGAATGGAAGCCTTGCTTGATGTACGCGGCAGTCGACTTCTCTTTTTGCTATACCATCTCAGGTGATCGGCTTCCAAGGTACACAAACTCTTTCGCGTTTTTCAGTGTTGCTCCTAACAAAATAAATAGGAGCATATCAATTTAACCGATAAAAAATGGCGCACGATTCAAATCGTACAACTCAACACCCTATACATATTATTACTACTACTACTTCTACTACCACCACCACTACAACGCCATTTGAATATCCATAATAAAGTTTTACGGTAACTTTATTTACAGAAAAACAAACAAATAGTTACTATGTCTAATAAATCATTGACACCATTTGTATTTTTCTACAGATACAAATAAAAATATTCATAAAACGCGCCCAGCGCCAGCAATGAGCGTAGGAACTAGCTGATTACTCCAGCTTATTTCTTCATACAAATAAGTGTACTACATGTTAAACCCAGTGGCGGGACTTTTCTCCTAGATTGCAGATTACACAAATTCTTCGAAGATTCTCGATTTGGAAAATAGTATTTCAAACATTATTTTTTAAGGACTATTTTTCTTTGAGATGATACTTTGGACATATGACTCGCAGCACATGTGGCGCTCGACGCGGCTGTTTTTGGCATTGTTCATTTCTAGAACGAATCGGCCAGTTGACATTTCAATCGTAATGAGAATACCCAATACTGACTGAATTCATTGAGCTATTTTTTGTAAACATTTATACAAGTTATATACACAATATAATATATCACAAAGTTACATCGTTTGAGTTGATTTCACAGAGTTGTATCACACAGAACCACAGAAAAAATAGCAATTTATAATATATATAACTTAAATTATATTATGAACCTACTATGTAGATACGAATAAATGATATTTTTTATAGCTTACCTGTAAATAAAATTACCGTTCGCCACTGGTAGGCAGAGAGAATGGACCGCCACACACGTCTATCCTGGCATACATTTTTTCCTTCTGTATATCCTTTTAAACCATATAGATTAACTATATAGATATCTATCATACAGGATTACAATTATTTAAAAATAGTGTATTGAAAACTTTTGAATAAAACTCCCGTTGGTCCCCTTTTCTCTTATATCACTCAAATTACATACATTAATATTATTATAAATCAAATTTCTCTTTTGAAATTTGTATTCCTACTAAAATCGCTTTAATGAAATTTTATTGACTTCTCTTGGTTTAAAATCTTCTCCTTATATTGCTTTTTCAAATTTTAAAGATTACTTGCTATACTTGTTATTCCTTCTTTACTTTATTCTTTTTTCTCTGCTGCATTGGCATGTTTTTATACTTTTAAACTACTTTTAATTACTTATATTATATATGTAAATAAAATCAATATATTGCTGCTCTTACTATAATGTGTCATTAATTTTGAAGATGTTTTTTAAATTGACCTAAATTTACTGTCTTATATTTCACTTAAAGATTCTTCTCATCGTTTCTTTGAATCCCTTATAAATATTTTAAAGTTTGTAGTTTGTAGTGAGTATTTACAAACGGAAATAATATTAAAGATGAAGAAAATTTGTAAGAGTAATTAAAAATTAAGAATTGAAATAAAGAATGAAAAACATGCTCTGTTCTCTATTATTTCCATTTGTAAATACTCACTACAAACTACAAACTACAAACTTTAAAATATCTTTTTTTCGCTTAAATTTTGATTTTTAAACAACTTTCATTTATGTTTTTCTTTTTCCTTCTCTTTTTTATACTTTCATAACTAACCTTACATATAATTGCTTTATAATATGGAAACTTCACTGGTCCATTAGAATTAAGTCTAATTGTGTAAAATATTAAACTTTGTAACTGTACTGTATGTTTCCCGAATAAAAGAAAATAAGAAACAAAATAAAAATATTATTATATTTACACTATTTTGTTCCTTCTATTATTCAATTTACCGCATGTTTTTCCAGGTGCGCCAATCTTCTAGTGGCAGTAAGGGACGCGGCTCCCTCTACCTAGAGCTCGCCGCACTTCCGGGAATAACGAGGAACCTGAGTGAGACACAGCTTGCTATTAAAACTGCGGGTAACTTATGTTTTTACATTGTATCTTAAGGCATGGTACTTTCAGTTTCATTTAATTTCTCTAAAATACTCAGATGCTTTTCTGAAAGAAGATTGTTTACAAGTACTTAAAAATATAGTCGGCTAAATGTGTGCTAAAATGCCATAACGTTTTTCCCCAGGTTCAAAAGCTCTCACAAACATGTCGGAGCAGTTCTCCAAACTGAACAAGTTCAGCAGTTCCTTTAACAGTCGGGGCAGGGGAGATTCTGCCAAACCTGCCAAACCGGAGTCTATTAACACCAACCAGCGAACGACTTTCTCCTTAGGAAAATCCTCCCTGCGAATGGCTTCCAAAAAACACACTAAAGGGGGCCTGTCCGATTGCACGAGCTCCGACAATTCTTCCGATGACGATGAGGGAAAGACTAGTATCTTCGAACCCACGTTAGACAATTTCGAAAACTGCGTGCGTTACGTCGGAGATAACCCGCTGCTCAAATCTACAACAGATGCCAAAAGTGACGCGGGTAAAACTGCGTCGTTGACGGATAGTCAATCTGACGCGAATTCCGAAGCGTACCTAATTGAAAATCCCCTCTACTCTTCGAAAATCGACACCCAAACTTCAGGGCACGATGTGTATTCGGAAGAGTATTTGTCTCAAGCGGTTATTAGTCTGCCGAGCTGTCAAATTGATGGGGGAAAACGACCAAATCTCAAGTTGGACATTTCAAACGTCAAAATGCCGTCTTCTAGTAATGATTCATCGAGTAACAATCAGTATTATCCTCACAGCGCTACTTCTCATAAATTAAACCCATTCGATATCGATAGCGATAGTGTAAGCAACACGATGGGGTCCGAATACTTCGAAGGCACGGAAACTGCTAGAAGCACGACCCCCGAAATAACAATCAACTTTGAAAGCGAGTCCAAATGGGATAATTTCGATTCTAAGTCGAAAGCCCAACCGCCGTCTTCATTGAAACTGAACCAAAAATTATCGCACAGCTCCGGCGAAGTCGACGTCAACACAACCACAGTCGACGACATGGCTCTTTTATCCAGTAGCGAGACGGGTAAATTTGAAAGCAAGGAGGGCGGGGGACCAATCAGATCGAGCTCTCAGCATGAGATCAATTTGAATATCAGCCAGTCGCAGAGTGAGAGCGCTTTGAAGCAGTTGAAAAACTTGACGAGTCCAGTAGCCAGCACTACCAAGGATCTTGTTATGTCTCCTTTCTCTAAGTTCGCCAAAGGAATGCAGAATCTCGGGGCTAATCTCGACCCTAGAAAAATGAAGGTAAATACATATAATTGATCGCCTTTAAATTCATTTTATTCGATATATTCAATCTTTTGATGTGGCTGTAACACTAAAAATACTCTTAATAATCCACCGAGTAAAATGATGGGTGCCATTTTATTGTCTACAATGAAGAAATTCAATGGTTGTAAAAATATGTATTTGGTAATAGACTATCCAACTATGCCATGAATACAATATTTTTTTCATAATTTGTGTCACTGTAATATTTGTACCTTAAAGCTGAAAGGCACATTTTTTGCGAAATTGAGTTATGAATGTCATTTTGTTAATATATTCAGATTCTATTAATGCTGAAAACATCGGAGTCCTCCGGTATACCACTACTGAAATAGCTTGTTCTAAAACACCAGTACTACTGTAGGGCAGTCGGCCAGTAATAATACTCTGCTGGTATAAAAGCAGTGGATAGCGAATAAATTCCATAATTTTTATAACAAACTACCTCTGACGCAGGGAGGGATTTTTGATGTGTAGCTAGTACACATTGCGTCTAATAACTATAATATCTTTGTAAATATTGGGTTAAGATTTTCAGTATTCCTCCATTACACATTTACGTATCGACTGAAATAATTTGTTGTTAAATAATAAGTACTTATTAGGCACAAAAAAAGCATTTTATCGGAAATCGGGGATAAATTATACTCACAGTATACCAATGTTTCGCAGTGTTGCGTATGAAGAAACAGTCGCGCGTAGTCCAGTACTAGCCTACTAGCAGTACTAATAATAGTAGCTCTCGGGAAGTTGGCGCGGGTGCACGTTTCGCCCGAGTCGTTAGCGATACCCAATGGTTTTTTCATGTTTTCAGCAGTTATATTTGATATATTATCATCTTTGAATTAAATTATGGTTAATTAAAGCCATTCCTTATAAATATTCCATTTTTCCCTTTTTAAATCTCTTATTTTTTTTATGTGTAGTGACTACACAGCACCGTAACGCGCGGGTGTATTTAGGATAGTTAGCGAAAGGTTAACCACTATGTCATTTCTTTTGCTGTTAGTTTATTTATTTTACTTTGCTTTTTTCACATACTGTTTACTTTCAATGACTATTTTATCGCTATTATTATCATATCATTAAATTTATATTTACCTTTTTATTATATAAATAAAACACGAGTGATACTTTAATCCACAAATTTGGAATATACAGTGACCGGTTTCATCGCTTTCGCGACATCTTCGAGACTGGTAACTTTATTAAAAAGTTAAATGTATTTATACAAAACAGAGGTTAGGATAGATAATTCAAAGTTATATGTAAGTAAATTAAATAAAGTTATTAAAACTCATTAAAATAGCATTATATCAACTCATTAGTTAACCCAAAGAAAATTTGTTGATAATGATCCTTAAGATAAAAATAACTTTATTTAATTTACTTACATATAACTTTGAATTATCTATCCTTACCTCTGTTTTGTATAAATACATTTAACTTTTTAATAAATATACCAGTCTCGAAGATGTCGCGAAAGCGATGAAACCGGTCACTGGATATTCCAAATTTGTGGATCAAAGTATCACTCGTGTTTTATTTATATAATAAATTACAATGAACTTCCATCAAGAATTTTCACTTACAAACTTAAATGTTTTTTTTATATTTACCTGTTATTTTCATAAATAATTAATGTTTTAATTAATGGCACTTAATTTAGTATTTTTGCCTAAAGAAAGTTTTATAAATACATTGTTTTTCATTCAATATTCTACAATACTTTTCATACTAAAGTCCGAGGAAGAATAGGGCGTGGGTCGGGCGATTGGAACAAAAAACATTGAAGTCCCATAGATGTTTGATAGTCCATATTTTAATTGTTTATTTCTTAAATATTCTTATCGAAAGCCTATAAATCCAAAAAAACAGCAATAAATTGTGTTCTTACTTGGAGAGATACATTTGAAACAGTTTCACAACTTCAAATCGCTCTCCTGAACAACTTACCAAACGTGACTTCCAGCATTTCAGCTTCAAGGTACAGATAATTAATTGTCCTCGAACTCGCATCTGAAGATTGGAGTACCTTCCAATGCAGTTGGTATGCACCACGATGTTTCTAATTTGTTACCGACGTTCCTCTATTTTCTAGGGCGGTCCAGTCGTGAGGCAGATTACTGAGCAGCAGTACGAAGACCACAAAAAGTTGCAGGAAAAGTGGAGAAAGTGCAACACTAGGCTGATAGCATTATAAAATGCTCTATACGCATTCCAGTCGCTTTTGAAGAACGTACTCTCGACATTAGTAACCTAAGAATATTTATTTATAACCTTATTTATGAACCGCTGTATGGGCAAGCAATTTTAAATGTAGTCATGTATTCGTCTTTGATTAATCGTAACAATTATAAACGCGCAAATAATGAAGTTTTCCAGAAATTGTTAATAAGAAATTTACACATAGCTTAAGAAGATTTCATGTACAAATTTATTATTTTTTATGACATCGCCTTCATTCTGATAAGAGTAATAATTCACTAGAAAAGCCCTTCAGCTCTATTGCATAGAACAAAAGCGTTTTTTGGTTTTTAGTTTAACAACAAATGTGTAATGGACAATTTCGGTTTGCGCTGGCAATTCTCGACCTGAGTACCTACGGCCTGTTGTATTGCTGTAATCTGTAGCTAACTTCGTGGTTAATAATCATATGATGGTTTTTATCTGTATGGGTGGCTCTATTAGCCAGTGGAATGTTATTCCTCTAAGGATGAAACCCTCTAATGCATTGTTTTTAGTATACTGAGAAAAATCTGTTTAGAAAAAAAAAAATTGACTCTACAGAAGTCTTTTTCGGTCTATCTTATTCATATTTTAAACATGATACATATTGAAACCATCTTTGTTCCTTGAAATTATTTCGAAAGATGAGATTTCTAAACTGTACAAATTTAAGCTTAATATATTCCATAGTACTAGCTAGATCTTTGTGCTTCGTAAGCCTTGAATATTAAACTGTAGTATGTATTTTTGTATTTTTATGTAGGAAATACAAAATATCAATAGCTTGAATTATATCAGTAGATTTAATAAATAGTCATAGATTTAGTTAGAGAAATTTCTTAGTGGAAAAGCTTTGCGAAGGATTTAGTTACAGACATTTCTTGGTGGAAAATCTTTGCAAAGGATTTATTTGGTGAAATTTCTTGGTGAAAATCTTTGCAATGGATTTAGTTGGAGAAATTTCTTGGTGGAAAATCTTTATAAAGGATTTAGTTAGAGAAATTTCTCGGTGCAAGATCATTTTAATTAAGATTAATATTAAATCAAATTCAAACGTTGATGTTCCTAATGCACATGTTAGACATAGGCACAGTGTGAGTATAACATGAATGGGTTGATGAAAAAATTTAAGATGTTTAATTTTTTTTACTGACATTTCTTGGTGGAACTGCATTTTCATTATAATATTGAATATATGTAAGTATGTGTTGGTTGCGTAATGGATTTTCCTAGGAAATGTATGGATTGTTATTAAAAGTTGTATATTAATGATTTATATGTGGGTGAGATTGTGCGATTGTGGAGTGTGATTTTGTGAGTGTGTGGTGTTTAATCGCTCGCGTGTAGATTGCGAGAGTATGATTTAATTTGTTTGTGACTGTTCATTCGATTATGAGTGCGATTGTGCGAGTTAGACTGTGCGATTGTAGAATGTGATTGTGTAGTGTGAGTGAGTGCGTAATATTGTGATTGTGTAAGTGCTTGTAAAAACCAACTATCGGAGGCTTAGAGGGCCAACAAAAGTTAGCCTAAGGGGCCACATTTTCAATAAACATACCGGTCTGATGAAGCAAAGGCCGTGAAACTAGTCACTGGCTAAAAAACAAAATATATCAACTCGTGAATTTGATTTTATATTATTTATTTATTTACTGATGGAAAAGACAATAGCTTTTTATAAATGAGTCGGAATGATCTCTTGTTATTCTTTTTTATTCAGTCTTATTAATATTATAGTTTTTTGTTGTTTTATTTGTGAATAATTCTGTTAGTGTTTGTTTTAAAATTATTATAACTGTACTACTTATCTGAGGTAAAACAATTTTTTAAACATTTTAAAGTTATTTTGACGCCATTTAAATTTGAGATTTAGATTTCCAAAATCTTCACATTCTTACTTAAACTTGAAATACTTGTGACGTCACCCTTTCCACTGAATTATTACTACAGTAGTATTCATTATTAAGAATTATTCATCAATTATATTTGAGGACAAATGAGGACCTTAGTATCAGAATGGGACAATAGCCATTTTTATAATTTTTCAGTAGAAGATGATTTTCTGTTTCGGATATGCAAGAACCCAATATATTTTTATACCTTTATAAAATATATGGTAAAGATTAATTTTGTGCACTTTAAGTATTTAAGATAAGTATAATTTAAATAAAAAAAACAACAACAAACCGTCACGCCTTTTCTCCGTAGGGATAGGCAGAGAAGATAGAATGCCATATCACTATGTCTTTGCATACAGACCTCGCTTCCTCTACATTCGTACATCTTCTCATGCACGCACGCCGATTATTCCTACTCTTGACATGTCCATCTTCAAGTATTTGACGGACTTGTGCCATGTTTTTCTTGGTCTTCCTCGTTTTCTGCATCCATCAATATTCACATCATAGATCCTCTTAGAAGTTCTTTCGCTGTCCATTCGCTCTACATGTCCAAACCAACGCATCACCTATTTCTTGATTCTGTCGATAATGCATGTCTCAGCCTTACACAGACATTTATGCACTTGTCATATATCGTTTTACCACGCATTCGCCTGAGGGATCGCATTTCGACAGCATTAACCCTACTTTCATCATTTTTTTCCAATTTCATACTTCGCTCTCATACATTAGAGTTGGCACTAGAATTCCATTGTGAACTGCTAGTTTTGCCGCCTGCGATAAACATTTGTTTGCCAAAGTAGATTTCGGTGCACCGTTCACCCTGTTCCCGGCGCTTACCCTCCTTTCCATCCCTAGTAAACATACTTCCCAGATACACAAATTCTTCTACCTGATTCAGAATATCTCCGTTCACACTGATCTCACATTTAGTTATATTTTCATCCCTTTCATATGGATATTCCAAATTTGTGGATTAAAGTATCACTCGTCTTTTGTTTCTATAATAAAGTACTTTTAGTGAGTTTTTATAAATGCCCCTAGGATTTAGGGGTTTTATCAGTGGATAAAACTCGAAAAATTATGTATAGCTGAATTTTTTTAACAGTTTTTCTGACCATCTGTAATTTTTTAGTTTTCAACACGTAAAAAAAAAGCGACACCAATATTCAAAATGGTAATTAATTATTGAAAACTGCATAAGTCACTTAAATATTCTAGTTTGTTGATCGAATCAAAGTCTCGTTTCAGCTCTCCTGAACATTTTTGAAAATTGCAGATGGTCCCTTCTGCCACCTTACTACTGATTTGTTGCAATTCAATAACACGTGTTTCATGAACTTTGCCGATTAGTTATCAGTCTGAGAGCCAGAGAGATTATCAAAAATGAATGTTAAATAATTTCTAAAGCGTTAAAGATAAAAACAAATTAATATTACCAAAAATTTTTTAAGAATTAATTTATTAACAGAATACAAAATATTTTACATATCCGCATGAATTAATTATGGTCTGAAAGGGTGAAGAATTATTGGATAAAATTTTTGAGTTTTTACAACAAATTCCATTAATATATTGGTTTGTATAAATAATGTTTACTTTTAAGTATTTGGCTGTAAAAATGGTTTGATTAGCGCTGTTGCATACATGGAGTAATTTTTAAACTGTATATTAGAAAATTAGTATTAATATAACTATGTATATCTAAGTTAGATTTAAAGCTACAAAGAGGCATGGCTGTCTAATTTTAAATTCATTATCATTCCTTTATCCGCATATACTGGCGTGTAGGGCACTGTATCGGCTTGCTTCATGTGCCAGATTCCAGTTCAGGGGCTTCGAAACATTGCCGTGAAACATTATATTTTAGGATCTGAACCCATGATCTCTAGTATCGTAGACAGACGCGCTGACCGGCGCACTACGAGGCGGACTAAAGCTCGTATTACGTTGATTAGAAACTGGTACAAGATCTTCATGTAATCATAAAAGAATCGGGTGAAATCTGTGGTCAAATTAAGAAACACTAGAACATACAAGGAATAATTTATATATTTTTTTAATTTACGAATGCTTGGAAAAGAAATTAGCGCTAGATATCGGATTGAAAGACTTTCCAAATACAGAATGTTAGAGCACAATAATTAATATACAGCGTGAAAATGAACCAAAAATACACCGTGTATACATTTTTGCAATTGAATAATAAATTAACAAAATTAAAAATGTTTAAAAAGTATGGTATATTTATTTATGCCTTTTTAGATTTTTAATTTTAAGTTGAAAGTTCAAGTCTGACTCGCGTCTTTTTATTTCTGAAAATTCTGCATTTTACGTCAAAACTTTAGCAGCTTCTGTTAATGTTACAAAGCTGATTATTTTATGCGTAACAGTACAATTTAAAAAGAATGGGTCACAAATAAAAATCCTGAAAGAACCTTCCAGAAATAAAAAAAAAAACTGATCCAGTCGAAAATTTTTAAAAACTTATTAAAAAAAAGCATAATTAGATAACTACGCAAAATTGCGGAACATACATGAGGTTGATTCGGATACCCCTCAATATGAGGCACCTACATTTGAACGTTATGCAGAAAGCAGCCAGTCCACAATTTTGAAAAAAGGAGATATTGATGTTATCGGGTGCAGTAAGGTCAATTCTATGTTCTGTCAAAAACAGCCACACCACTTTTATACAAAAAACTGTATTAATCACCGTCTGAAAATGGTGTCGATCACAAAATAGCATTTCTCAATTTGCAGAAAACACCCACATCACTAAAAAATTCTATGATACTTTGAAAACCATTGAAATTAGTCAAATACATAATGAGATTCTTGTTTGTAATAGAAAAAAAACTTATGTATACATTGTTTATCGTTTGTTAAAGTCAAAAACATTCCAACTGTTGTGTAGATTTGATAATTCAATATTGCTCAACTGTTCGCCCTCTTCTAGAATATGCCTCCGTGGTCTGGTCTCCATTCTGTCAATCGCATAAATCACATTGAATCAGTCCAACATCGTTTGCTTCAAAAAATAGCGTGGATGCTCGGACTAGAGAGAGATAATTATTCTTATGCTGAAATAGAGTCAATGTTAAATATTTCCAGTCTACAAAAACGTAGAACTAATATTGATTCCATTTATATGTTCGGCATACTAAATGGTATAATCGATGTTCCATCATTACTGGGACAAGTAAGATTCAATATTCCGACTCGTAGATTGAGAAACAATGAAGTACTGTTCATCAATCAGCATAGAACAAACTAAGGCCTTAATTCTCCAATGACCCGCCTTTGTCGCATTGTTAACTCAAGACAAGATCTGGACTTTTTTGGTTTAAGTTTACAACGATTTAAACGAGCACTAAATAAATAGTCCAGATCTTGTCTCGATGTCCCTTATGTTTGTCAATGCTTCTTTTCTTTTTTTTTAAATGTTTTAAACTATTCTTTTATTGTAATATTTAAACCTTATAAACTGTACACATGGACAATGTCCGTTAATAAATAAATAATTCACTCTTTTCACTAAAGTGCTATTTTCTCAGTTTCACTTTTCTATGGCTGGCTGCTTTCTCTTTCATTTTACCGTTGGACGTCACTTCTCCGGCCACCCTGTACATCAGAATATATTATCGATAGAAATCAATGAAGGTATTAGATAATTGTGTAAGGGTTAAATTTCAGCACTAGTCATTAAAAATTTATAAATCCTTAAAACATTGTTTTATAATAATTAACACAAAAATGTACTTATAAAAAAAATCTGATTTTGAGTCTAAACTGATATATTGTTTTTATTGTAAACATTATTTATTTATGACAACTCTTATACATTCCAAAGCACCAAACGTCTAACTAACTAACTAACTAACTAACCATCACGCCATTTCCCCAGAGGGGTAGGCAGAGAGGATAGAACGCCACACCACTCTGTCCTGGCACACTTCCTTTGCTTCCTTCACATTCATACATCTTCTCATGCACGCACGTCGATTATTCCGACTTTTCACATGACCACTTTCAAGAATTTGTTGTACTTGATCATGCCATGTCTTTCTCGGCCTTCCTCGACTTCTACAACCGGACACATTCGCATCATAAATCTTTTTAGCCGTTCTTTCATCATTCATTCGCTCCACATGACCGAACCATCGCAAAAGACCTTTCTTAATTTTGTCGATAATGCTTAACTCAGCCTTGCATTCTGCTCTAATTTTGACATTAGGGCACCTATCATACATTGTTTTTCCGCACATTCGCCTGAGGGATCGCATTTCAACAGCATTCAGTCTACTTTCGTCCCTTTTCTTCCAACTCCATACTTCGCTTCCATACGTTAGGGTTGGTACCAGAACTCCATTATGAACTGCTAATTTAGCCTCTTGCGATAGACACTTATTTGCTACGACAGACTTTAAGGCACCATTAACTCTGTTACCGGCACTAACCCTCCTTTCAATATCCTTGTCCATATTTCCATCTCTAGTAAACATACTACCCAGATATACAAATTCTTCGACCTGTTTCAAACTATCTCCATTTACTACAATCTTACATTCAGTGAATCTTCTTGCAGGGGTAAGAAAAAAGAAATTTAAGTATTTTTATTTTTTGCATACTACTACACTTTGCTTCATATATGGCCACTCTGATGATTAAACGTCAAATTAATGTCGAACTATGAAATGTCAATTATATAACTGTTTTGGGTAATGGTCGCAGTAATGTTCAAAATGAAAATCTTCATGTTTGTATTTATTTGACATTCAATCATCAGTGTGGCCAGGTATGAAGCGAGGTGCGGTCGCATGCAAAAAATAAAAATCGCAAATATGCGAGTTTAACGAATCTGCAATAGTCAATTTTACAGGAGAGTAAAACAATACTTTATGTTAGCAAATATTAGCATTCAACAACTTAACGACCTTTTAATGTCTACCAGTTTCGAGATGTGCCCATCTCTTCGTCAGGACTCACCACATTATACTAAAATACACTGTCACCGTGAAAGTGATTAAGATAAGATAAGTTATTTTTTGTTTTGTACACCATTTTGTGCAAATGATCTAAATTATATTGTTTTTGTATTTGCTACATTTAATATAGTGTAAAGTTTCCGCAAACCAAGTTTTGTATAATTTCCATTGAAAATAAACGTAAAAATGGCATTTTTTAATGAAAAATGATAAAAGCGCCATCTATGAATAATTAGTTTCATTTTTTAGTTTAAAATCACATTGACTTTTATTGATGTGATTGGCCCAACATTCTTGAAAAAAGGTTTTTCCAAGTTTTGCTTTTTAAAACGATGTATTCAATTATTGTGATTTAAAAAAAATATTTTAATTATTTGATTTGTAGGGATATTTTTTATTAGTTTTTACCGATTTGAAGCCTTCTTATTTAGAGGATTCAATTTATTGTATAGTATAGACAAACAATGAGGAAAGCCGGACTGTCTAATACATTTTTGTGGTCGAATGACCTGAAAAGTTATTGTGTACAAATGTATTTATACTGCTTGTGCTTACAATCAAATAAACGAGTTTATACCTGCAAATTATTTTATTGTTAATTGCATTTTCTTTTTGTCTACCTTTAAAGACGAGTAGTAGAGAATAAACTATTACAGCTTGCCCACCGCGTACCGCGCACCGCATCTGAGGACATGTCTCCTTGACCACATACGCGGAAAATTTGCTGGTTGCCGAACGAGAAAAGCTGCCCGAAGGTGCAACGCTTAATGCGTAGAATTAAGAATAGTCCAGAAGCAGCGTAGAATCACATTTGAATACATCGGACTGTGTCCAATAATTCCCCCACTGTGCCCTACTTTCGCCGCGCGCATTCGTGAGGTCGCAGCGTAATGTTGCTTGATGGGAAAAAATCAAAACACAAATGTAAGGTAACAAAAAAGCAATCTGTTAATTTCTCTAAAATTTTATTGTGCACGCGGAAATATTGATTGACACAACAGAGTACATAAGTAAAGGGTCATTTAATAAGAGTAATTGAATTAATGAACTTTAAACTTACAATATAAAATAAATTTTATTTTACATAAAACTGATATTTTTATATCATGTTGAATAATATTTGATGTTTTGGAAATAATGTCTGTGAAATGTCCACCACAGAGTTGTTTAATCCGAGATCTAATTTTCATTAATTCTCTCATTAGATGAGCAAAGTAGGGTAAAAAAAAAAAATTACCCTGGCAACACTAACGAAATTTCCATTTTGTTTCTTCGATAATCTGACAGATGGAAAAATAATTAAATTCTTAAGTAATGCATTTGTTACACACACATTAATTTGCTAATTACACATGAAATGTGATTGCATCCTTTTTCTTTGAGATCCTAGCAGTATTTTTACACTTTAAAAGAACACAACACGGCATAGTTGAATTCAAATCAGGAGTTGCGTACTGAACGAAAGAAACAAATGTGTCAAAACGTAAACCTACTCATTTATGAGTAGTTGAGTCGCCTTCTGTTTGATGTGCGTATGCGGTTTCTGGACTATTCTTAATTCTATAGTTTAATGTTTCTAAATGTTATGTTTTGTAATTACAGGGGCATTAAAAACTATTTTTATACGGTGCTGCCACTGTCAAAGATCTGGGAGTTATGTTTGATGCTAGACTGAAATTTCATACTCACATATGCCCTTTGAGTATAATATACAGAAGAGGGATAACAACACATTTTACCAATCCAATGCATGTTGTCTATGATAGCTGACTTATTTTTTACAACATGCTCTAAATGAGAGAAAGAGAGACAAAAAAAATCTGTGGATACGGTTCTCATTTTTTGTTTTTTAGCCGATTTCGTCTCTTGTACGATGCTCAATTTTTGTACGCGGGCATTTTTGCTTTGAGCTGTCAAACGTTCTGTCGTTATTTTAATAATTGTTTTACGTATTAAGTGCAAATTACATCAAAACTAATTATGCCGACTTGTGCCATGAAAGGATGTTCAATAGAACCGGAAAAGGGAGAAAACACATCAGTTATCATAGGTATTTTGTCAAATATTATACATTTTCACATTAATACGTTTTTTTGTAGTTTTCAACGTAAAATGCTCTCTATATTACATATATATACTCTAAGCATGGGCCACTGTCCTGTTATTCCCTGCGCGCAAAATGTTGGGATTTGTTCTCCGAACACTCGTGTTCTTAGGCTTTTTTATAACTCATCGGTGCGAAGCAGACTTGAGTGTGGATCTCTGATCTGGGCACCCCACGAATTGAAGTACTCTGTTATGCTGGAGATGGTTCAGAAGAAATTTCTGGGTGAGTGCGGATACTATTCGTGGTTGTACTCGTCTGACTTCATACTGAGAATGTTCGAGAAAAGAAAAAATGCGTACTTGCTTATGTATTTTTTCGAATTACTCCGTGGTTTTATGATCAACATAGGTGTAATGGAGAGTATTTTTCTTTATGTTCCTAATGACTACCTTAGACATAGGCAGCTTACGCTGTTTTATCTTCCTGCTTGCAGAACTAAACTGCCGATGGTAATGCCAGTAGGCAGAGCAATGCCTTTACTCAACCGTATCTCTTTGGATATCGACAACTTTCATATTAGTGAAAACAAGTTCAGAGAGGATAGCATTCTTTTTCTATAATTGCTGGGTATTTTCTAGCCTTCATCGCTCCTCTGCTGGGTATAAGCTTCTTCCAACCCCTTCTCCCCGTCCCTGTCGTGACTCTTCCGCATCCAAGCTCCACCAGTTATCTGGACACTGTCGGTGACCTTCCGAGACTCCTCTTATTTTCCGAGGGCCTTCAATTCAATATTCAGGTGTCTCCCTGTCCAGCCATATGTCCTGCCTATTGCCACTTTAGTTTGGGATTAAATTGATTAGACATGATAAATTCGCCGAAATAATTACAAAACTTTTTAAAAGCCTCGAAATTCTTTTTGGAAGCCACCAGATCTGTATATCCGACAGGACCTAAAACAGGGCCACGGATCGTAGCGAGAAGCTCCATTCGGTAATCACAGAGAGGGGGAAAGGGACAAGATCACAGTATGCGTTCAGAAGATTGATTAGGACGTCCGCAGCAGCACGAAGGGGAATCAACAATATTGAAAACAAATATTTTTTATTGTTATCAAAAACATTTTTCCCTTTGTGGTATGACATTTTACACTTATGTTTATAAATTTTAGTATAAACCACTTTAATTTTGAGTTACACCTCGATATTTTTTTATCGAATTCACCATGACCTGATAAAAACTGCATAGTCCAGTGATCGCGGATAACCCAAGAAGATTTTAAGCGCGGACGGATTGAAGGAAAAAAAAAGAAAGGTAACCCTAACCCTCCCCGAAGGGGAAGATTCCCATCGCGATTGCCAAGCATCAAAAAGAGCATTTAAATACATTTTTTAAATATTCGATTGTGACATTCCTTCAGTTGGGAATAGACGGACGCCACCAATAACAGAGGAGCGTTTTATTTTTAACTGGAAATTTAAGGATCGTCTCTAGACCTCCAGATCCAAAAACGCCAAATAATGATGTATTTTCATAATGTGATTCTGATACTATTTTTTTCTCCTAAATTCGGATATGACCGGTTTTTCCTCATCACGCAAGGTTGCCAAGAGACAGGCATTTATAATTTCATACATTTTAATACTTTCTGCATTCTTAACTGCACGATATTCAAACATTCTGACTTACCTGTAAAGTAAGAAATGACGATTTTCTGCTATACTTCGCCTGTGGAGCATCCCTTTTAATGGTCCAACAGTAATCTGCCGGCATATTAGTATTCCATCTGCCTCGATACATCTTTTCAATAGATGAAATCTCCAGATGAAACTGTTACCTGTTTTAATCGCCCACTGTGCCAAGATTTTTATCATGAGGAATTTCAGTCGGGTAATTAGATATAAAAAATGTTTCCTTACGCGCGGTAAAAATTTCTTGAAAATAAAAGATTAAAAAAATAAAAACGAATTGCTCGGAACGACGTCACTAGTTCTTGTGAATCAACCAATGGTAAGAGAGTTGCGATGAATTTCCGGTTAACGGTAAGTCAATTGACAAATCGGCTGAATTGAACGAAAAAAAGGGTAAATAATTTGAGACGTCACACGCGGAGTAATCTCAAAAATACAAAAAATTTAAAAGTCATAGCGCTGATAATACAATACATATATATATATAAAAAGTTTAGTTTGATAGTCTATTAAAAAATAATAAAAAAATAACCTTTAAACTTCCTTATTAGTGAGTCTAACGATGATTTTTTGGGGAAAAAAATATTCTTCAGCATAGTCTTCGTTTTAGCTCGATACGATTTTACTTATTTTTCAACTTTTTAATTCCTTCTGCATAATACGATTCATTCCGCATAGTACGAAATAATTTAATCAGATGAATCTCTTCACAACAATAAAGGTTTCAGATCTTTAACTTAACTTAAATCAACAGATGGAAGAATTGAAGAAATACAAATGTTCAAAGGTGAATGGTAAATATTACACAGTGTGTAGTAAAGTGGCCACTTAAGCCAGCCAATGTCAGGTAATTAGCCCTGCAAATGCCTAGACTTCCATATTCCCTTCTCTACAATGTTTTTCATCCTTGTTGTAATTAGTTAATTTGTTTATTTTAAGCGCTTTTTGGTTCATTGTTATGTTATACATATAACTTATTTGTAACAGTTCTTCAATGGAGCTCTTTCAACCTCTATCACAACATTATCTATCTCTTCGCTCTAGTAACGAGAGAACCCTTTTAATACCCCCTCACCGCTCTAATTTTCTTGCCCTCTTTCGCAGTAGTAGCTGCCCGATTGTGGAATAATCTACCCACTAAGGTTAGAGACGCTCCTTCTTTATTTACATTTAAATCAAGAGTGAAATGTCACTATCTATGTAAATATTTGAGTTGTTCCTTCTATCATTCCCATCACCCATCCTTTCTTCTCTTCATAGTATAGTGTAAATAAGTAGTTAATTTTTGCTTGAAATTTTTGTATTAAATTATAAGATTCTGCATAATTATCTAGAATATGTCCACGTAAATTGTATATTTATATAAAGTGTTAAATAATTTATATAAAATAATGGTATCTACGCAGGTCTACCAATGAATGATACGACTCGCCAACAGTCTGTATTGAATGCCGCAGCGATACTTATTTTTGTAATCTCTAAGTTTAGTCATATCACTCCACTACTTCGGGAATTGCACTGGCTACGTTTTCCACAGAGGGTGGAATACAAACTCGGTTGGCTTATGTATTGCACTGCACAACTCTGCTCCAGAATATCTAAGGGAACTCTGCATTCCAGATGAACTAGCTGACACACGTCTTACGATTAGATCAGCTACATCTACGCCGAAAGGAAAAATTATTATACCTCTACCCAAACAGCGCACTAAATTCGGCGAACGTGCATTTGCGGTAGCAGGCCCTACGGCATGGAATGCTCTCCCAGCAGAGGTCCGAAACTGTGAGAGTGAAGTGATGTTTCGGAAGAAACTTAAAACCCACTTGTTCTCTAAATCATTTGAATAAATTCTTAGCATGTGTTGACAAAGTACACTATTTTTCTTAAATTAAAAAGTTAAAATTTAATTTATATCTTTATATAATCACTTTGTAAAGCGCCCTTGAGGTAATATATTACAAAAAATGGCGCTATATAAGTTATCCATAATTATTATTACAAAGTGGTAAATAAATGTACGATATAGGAACTTTAACTCGTCAACTATTTTCTTGTATTTAAAAAAATAAATTTATATATTATTATTTGTTCATTCTGATCTTTCAAATAATATTATTATTAAGTCAGTAAAAATATAATCTTCACCAACAAGCTACAACAAGTGGCTTGGTGGGATTTTAGTTTTAGTAAAAATATAACAAGTGATTTTTTTTTAAATTGTAAAAATGTATACTATGCTATTAAATAAATAATAAAAAACCAAAAAGGAATTACAAAAATATGCATTTAAAATTTCACGAGCACCCAAATACGGCCGAACCTAATCCGACATATCCCGGCGGCAGGTTTCGGTCGAAGTCTCGTCCATTTTTTGTCTGAAACTGGCCGAAAACCGAAACCATAACAATATAAAAGCAAATTCACGAGTTGGTATATTTTGTTTTAGAATACCGCTGGTTTGATGTTTCGTAATAAGTCCGCGGTAATGTATTTGTCGGGTAATATTTTTTGCTTTAGCAAAAAGGCAGATAAAAGTTTCCCGAGAATTTCCCTCTCGGTGGAACCGGCAGGAAGCAGGAAGTGGGAGGAACCACGTAGGTTCGCAGTCAAAGTAACAAAGGAGGCTCAATTATAATCCGAGTCGGTGATCTTTTAAAAGGCTTCGGATTATTCCCGCAGCGTATTTTTCTCTATTTATCACTTCAAAGGGAATTTCTGAACGAAACCCGCATTCAACGAAATGAGAAAACGGAAGTCGCAAGCACTGTTCTTGGATTTAACTGGCCACTTAAACCGGCCAGTGTCAGGTTATAAGTCCTATTAATATCTAGCCTTCCGTATTCCGTTCTCAAAAAGTGATTTTCCTCTGTTGCAATTAATTTCAATCTTAATTCCCTACCATTACACTACTTGGCGGATTTGTCTATCTCCACACGATTTCCCTTTTCAGGTTTTGTACTTGAAAATAACCATATAATTTATAGAAACCTATCCACCGTATCCTGGTGGATTTTTTAAAGCTGGCGCGTTCGTAATACTTAAACAAACGCATTGTTTAATATCTGTGAATAAACTCATGGTATGACATCGCACGGCATACGCATTTTGGAAATAATCTCCATCTCTCTCGCGCTAAGACGTGCTTATGAGCGTGACATAGACAACTATTGCTTTCTTAATTGCTAGTGATATGGTTATAAAATGTACCTTACACAGGATGCTTCTGGGTTCGTCTGAATTTCACTGCGATTCTTAATAGTGATTTTTTTGGGTGATACCGTATGGGTTGGATTTGTTCAGACGTTTCAGAGAGTTTTATAGAAAAAAGTATGTGTTAAAAAGTACTAGTAATTTGTACCGTGTCGGAGTCGACAGTAGGCACATTTTTATTAGTTTTGGTAGTGCTGGGAACCATGTTGAGTTTAATTTAAGCCCGTCGTCTTTGTTTATGTCATTTGGGTGTCTGTGTATTTCAATTCCCCCTTTTATTATTCGTGCACTGTTATTACTGGGTTTATGTAAAATTTTCGGTTCGAAGGCGAAAAAATGTTCGGTGTCTATAAAGTGTTCCGCTTTGCAGATTTTTCAGGGTGCCCAAGTTTACACACAAAAGTGTTCATTAATCATTTTCCTTGCTGTGCGCCCTGTTTGTATTATGTAAACTTTATCACACCCTTGGCAACTTAGTTTATAAACAACTTCCGTTTTCAGGGGATTCTTATCTTTTGGGCTCAATAAATGGTTCTTTATATTTCCCACAGTCCCAAATGTTGTTCCAATATTATGTTTTTTCAGCACTTTGGCTATCCTGTCAGTAACATTTTGTACATATGGTATGACACGGTACAAATTACTAGTAATTAAACACATATTTTTTTCTACAAAACACTCAGTTTACCCTGAAGACGGCTCCTGCAATGGTAGCCGAAACGTCGGAACAATTCCAACACACACGGTATCACCCAAAAAATAAACATATTGTTAAAAGTGACCGTGAAAACCTTCGCACCTAAAATGTAGAATCAACGAAATATGATTAAATATTACTTCTACCAAATAATCGGCTTCAGTTGAGTTTTTCATCCTTCACAATTTTTTATTATCAGTTCGAATTAAAGAACACCGCATAGTATCGAATTTCATTGTATCGAATATTTCCCCTTTGGCTTTTTCCGTTCTTTTATTCCCAAGGTTTATTTAGCGCTGTTCAAATGTACGCGTACGGTTTAAATTGTGTTTGGGATATATTTATACAAATTATTTATGTATGCGTAAGGGAGTAAATTTTCATATATTCTGTATTCAGAGAGTTATTTTTTATGATTTGAATACTTTGCAGGCGCTCTGTCGCGTCGCTCCGCGCTTATATTATTGCCACAAAGGCAAAAATTTAGTCCTTAAAATAAGGCTTGATTAGAATGACATTTGTCAGCAAAAGTAACGACGTAACTTTGAAGTAACGCCGAAGGAGTGATTTATATTGACACACGAAAAATCATTCGTACCTGTTATTTTTTTTTTTTTTTATACAATGCTTGACATATAAATCAACATAAATATATAAAATCAGCTTTAAAACAAAACAAAAAAACTTTAAAAACCTAATTATTACGACGTACTTACAAGGTAACATCATTTTGCAAATTTTAGTATTTTATAAAATCTACCCGTTGTAGAAGTTGGTACACTTTATCAGAGTAAATTCCTAGATTTTACTGTATATTATTTGACTGTCAAAATGCATGATTTATTTATTGATTTTACAGAAACAAACAGTCAACAGTGATATAGTAACATAAAAAAGATACGGTTTAAAGACAGACCAGCGAAGTTTCTAAATAAAAATCATACATATTAAATTGTGGCACAGCAAAAAAGTGTGTTTGTGTGTATTTGTATGAGAGTAAGTGTATTATTATTATTATGGATAACTTATATAGCGCCATTTTTATAATATAATACCTCAAGGACGCTTTACAAAGTGATTCTATAAAGATATAAATTTAATTTTAACTTTTTAACAATATTTGAGTTTGTTCAAACGTTTGTCGACAAAATACTGGATTTCACCCCCTCGGGAGTCATTTAGATTAACAAATTACAACAGAGACGGAGAATATCCTTATATAAGGTATTGTTGTTAATCTTTAATCGTTAATCTCCTCAAATAGTCTCTAAAATGTATGATGTATGCCTGGAGAGCGAATTGGCGATGAACGAAAGTAAGTCAAAAGTGATGGTATTTGAAAGGGATAGTGAGGTTACTGACTGCATAATAAATGTAAAAACGAATGTCTCGAGCAAGTAGAAGAATTTGTGTATCTGGGAAGCATGTTTTCAAGAGATGGAAGAGTAGAAAAAGATGTTGAAAGAAGAGTGAATGCGGGCAACAAAATGAACGGAGCACTAAGCACAGTAATTTCTAATAAAAATATGTCAATCGAAGCTAAACTGGCAGTGCACAACGGAGTTTTAGTCCCAACACTTATGTATGGAAGTGAAACATGGAACTGGCAGAGGAAGGATGAAAGCCGAGTGAACGCGGTTGAAATGCGATCTCTTGTGTGGGAAATTAATGTATGACAGGGTTACGAATGATGAAATCAGGCGAGAGTGTAAATCTGAGACAAGCATAATTGATAAGATTAAGAAAGGGTCTCTGAGATGGTTTGGTCACGTAGAACGAATGGACGACGAGAGAATGGTAAAACAAGTATATATGGCAAAAATGAACGGCAACGTTAGACGAGGACGACCAAGGAAGGCGTGGCATGATCAGATAAACCAAAATCTTAAGTCTGGTCATGTCAAAAGCAGACAGAACCGAAGTGCATGTATGACAAGATGTATGAATGTGGAAGAGGCTAGGATTGTATGCCAGGATAGACGTGTGTGGCGGTCCATTCTCTCTGCCTACCCCTACGGGGAAATGGCGTGATGGTAGTAGTAGTAGTAGTAGTTATTAATCATAATGACTCCCGAGGGGGTGAAATCCAGTATTTTGTCTACAAACATTTGGACAAACTCAAATATTGTAATGAAACCAACTGGCCGAAGAAGAAGTTTAAAAATTGGAAAATTGTTTCCAGGCGTTGCCTAGCATGTGAAATAATTCAGTCAGATGAATCTCTTCACAGCAATAAAGGTTTCAGCTCTTTAACTTCACTAAAATCAACAAATGCAAGAATCGAAGAAATATGAATGTTCAAACATAGGCAAAATGGTAAATGTTACACAGTGTGTAAAGTGGCCACCTTAATCAGCCAATGACAGGTCATAAGTCCTGTAAAGGCCTAGATTTCCATATTCCCTTATTTAAGGTATTCTCCATCCCTGTTATAATTTGTTAACTTTTTAAATTCAAGAAAAACAATGTACTTTGTCACCACATGCTAAGGATTTATTTAAATGATTTAGAGAACAAGTGGGTTTTAAGTTTTTTCCGAAACATCACTTCACTCTCACAGCCTCGCACCTCTGCTGGGAGAGCATTCCATGCCGTAGGGGCTGCGACCGCAAATGCGCATTCGCCGAATTTAGTGCGCTGTTTGCGTAGAGGTATAATACCTTTTCCTTTCGACGTAGATGTAGCTGATCTAAGCGTGAGACCACTGTCAACTAGTTCATTTGGAATGCAGAGTTCCCTTAGATATTCCGGAGCAGAGTTGTGCAGTGACTTGTACATAAGACAACAGAGTTTGTATTCCACCCTGTGTGGTAATGTAATTCCCGAAGTAGCGGAATGATATGACTGAAATTAGAGATTCCAAAATAATTCTCGCTGCGGCATTCAATACATATAAAGGCGAGTCATTTTATTCATTGGTAGACGTGCGTAGATACCATTGAGGTGTGTTTGTGTGTATTTGTGTGGGTGTAAGTGTTCAGGTGTGTGTAAAGCTAGGGTTTCTTAGGACAGCGCTGCCCGTATCTTAACGGCCACAGTGAACGGTGATGCGGCGGACAGTCGTCGTGACGGTGACTAGAGAGTGGTTTCCTAGGAAAACGGTGTTAAACGGTGTTGATGACACCGTTTTCCTAGGAAATTACTCTCTAGTCACTGTTACGACGGCTGTCCACCGCATCACCGTTCACTACGGCCGTTAAGATACGGGCTCCGCTGTCCTAGGAAACCCTAGCTTAAGCGTGAGCATAATTAAATAGCAAGTGGGAGCGCATCGCAGCCAGAAATAATGAGTCTTAATTCATTTTCAAATAAATTAAGGGGCATGTTATTACATTTATTTATCTATAGAATCACTTTGTAAAGCGCCCTTGAGGTATTATATGATGAAAATGGCGCTGTATAAGTTATCCATAATAACAATAATGTTAAATGTATCATATGTATACGTACTAATGTATTTACTTTCAAAGTAAACTGAACTGAATTGCATTTAGTGTGGCTAATAAATTGATAAATACATTGTTGCAGTAAGTTTTCGTTCCCGCCACATCTAGACAGTTTACATTACACAATCTCATTTTGGGCGAAACAAAAGAATATCTCCACAAAAATGGCGAGCCCCCTCCTTCCGCCCCGCGGGGGTAGTCGGTGGAGGCCGGGAGTGTTGGAGGGGGTAAGTGTAGCTATTCTCGTGCATAAAACATGTAAGTTTAGCTTAAATTACTCCCGTTGTAGGGAATAGGGCCCGATAAAGGCGTGAAGTGCCTTTTAAAACATCTGCGTTTTTAAGGAGAAAGTGTTATGTAGTATTTTGTTTTGAATATCGAAAACATTTTACACTTTTTTGTGTACGCATTTGCATCAACCGCCTTCATTAAGAGTTATACCTCGGTTATAACCTCGGTTTCGAGGTTGCTGAGAGACAGAGAACCTGATGATAAGTACCTGTATATGGCAGCCTCCATAGTTTAATGGCTAAGACACTTGAGTCGCTCACAGTTTTGGGTTCGGTTCCCGGCGAGAATACAAAAAAATAAATGTGATTTTTTCAAGCCTGTGCGTTCCGTTCTGTAATTCACCATTATAATTGGGCCCCCTAGCCCTTTGTGGTGCGAACAAATTCAAATGATTTATTTTTGAATGACATGAACTATGCAATATTCTTAATAATGGCAATTTATTTCATGAATGGTTGCGTGCGAATCGAGTTTGCAACCTCTTTCGTTATATTTTTTGCTTTATCTTAGATGTTGCTAGCAGTGGCGAACCGTCCATATAAGCGATTATGCACAGCCTGCCATTATATTTGACTTTCGATAATAATACTTTATAATAGTTGTATTTATGGGAAATTAAATGTTATTTAGTATAAATAACCGTCACTGTTTATACATTCCTCCAAAAATGCATATTAATATCGGTGCTCAGCGCCCAGTTCCAACCCGTTCCCAGTGAATGAAGAAACCCAAACAAGCCAAGGCCAAATTTATAAAGGCCCGCAGGGCTGATTATATGAGGTCAGATGGGCCCAATTAACTAGCATGTAATGTTATTATATATGTGCCGTTATTTTAAATTACAGATTCTTCGCTGTTCAATGTTAATCGCTTACTAACTGAACTTTTTGTGTAGATATTGAATATATTATGCGGATATATAATAAGAGTCGGGTTGTGGTCCTGATGATAGTGTCTCGGATTCACGGATCAAAGGTCCGGGGTTCGAATCCCACTCTACCCTTACTTGATTTCCATTTTCTAATAGTCAGTTATTTACAAATCATTGAAAATGGCCCTCAAAATCAAATATTTGAGTAAATCATAGAAATGCAAATAATTATTTTTCTTTAAAAAAAAAAAAATTATGGGGTTTCGGTATTATTATTCTGAGAGAAAAACTCTTCTTTATCGTATTAAGATTGTTCTTAATTGAAAAAGTGAGAATGGGCGATATTTTAAGGTGCTCAAGATTCTAACCAACCGAGGCCCGAGGCCGTAAAACGAGGCCCGTAGGGCCGAATTCCCTAGCATAGAACAGTCGGCGATGGCTGACTGTTGCCTGCAAGTGTATGTAATTCCCCTGCGGATTATTGCAAAGGCATAAAAACGAAGAACCCGAAAGGGACAAAGTAGAGGAAGGTGTATAAAATTAAGTCGAGTTGAGAAAAAACAAAAGAAATCTAAAAAAAGATGGTGGCTGAAATGACGGAGAAGGGAGGGGGGGGGGGTAATCGCGAAAATTTTAACACACTTTTTTCTCAACACCAAGAGACACTTAGGGAATCTCCATTTTTGTTGTTCCATCCCCCTTTTTACCGCTCTTTTTCCTCTCTCGGATCTTTCTCGCAATTCCTCCTTCCATTTCACCGCTCGGTTTCATTTTAAAAAGCGTCTCTCATTTTTTGCCTTTTAATAAGTTGGGATAAGTTTGTAAATCTGGGGACAGGGGTGTATCGGCTAAGTTGCAAGTTTGAATTCGAAATTTTAAGCCTTAAGATGGCAGTAGGGAGGTATATTATAATGTACACATATTGGTTTTTTGTATAATTTATTTCTTTTCGAATTTTGTTTCAGCATATTTACCTCAGAAACAAAGTTAACTCCATAGAATTAGGAATAGTCCAAAAACCGCATACGCATATCAAACAGAAGGCGACTCAACTACTCATAAATGAGCAGGTTTACGTTTTGATCCATTAGTTTCTTTGTAGACGTCGCTCAGAACGCAACTCCTGATTTGAATTCACCTATCCCGTGCTGTGTTCTTTTAAAGTGTAGAAATACTGCTAGAATCTTAAAAAAACAGGATGCAATCACATTTCATATGTAATTATCAAATGAATATGTTTGTCACAAATGCATTACTTAAAAATTGAGTTATTTTTCCATCTGTCAGATTGTCGAAGAAACAAAATGGAAATTTCGTAAGTGTTGCTACGGTAGTAAATGTTTTTACCCTACTCTGCTCATATAATAAAAGAAAATAATGAAAATTGAACCTCGGATTAAACAACGCCGTGGTGGACATTTGGCCGACATTACCTTTAAAACATAAAATATTATTTTACATGATTTAAAAATATCCGTTTTATGTAAAATAAAATTCGTTTTATATTTTAAGTTCAAAGTTCATTAATTCAATTACTCTTATTAAATGATCCTTTACTCTCTGTGTCAATTAATGTTTCCGAGTGCACTATAAAATTTTAGAAAAATTTATAAATTGTTTTTTTTTTACCTTACATTTGTGTTATGGTTATATTATTCGCGATCTGGCAATATTACTCGGTGACTTCAAGTATGCGCGCAGCGATTGTGTGTCTAAGTGGGGGAATTATTGGACACAGTCCGATGTATTCAAATATGATTCTACGCTCCTTCTGGACTATTCTTAATTCTATGGTTAACCCTTTGTTCTCTGAGCATAGATTTACTAGAGTTTTGGAGGGTTCAATTATACGGCAAAGTTTCTAAAATTTACGCAAAAAATATTTCAATAAAAATGAACTACTTTAAACGACGTCACTAGTTCATATGCATCTGTAGGATTTAGGTTTTTGAATGTTGGTTGGAGCTCCTACCCCAGTTAGAGATTGACAGAGAAGACACGAGGTTGCTGTTTAATGCGTATTTATTACATGGCGAATAAGATACAGCACTTGGTTGAGTAGCGCGAGCGTAGCGGCGATGATGGGTTGAAGAGACTGCACTTGAACTACATGCTGGAAATGAGTGACGTCGTCGAGCTGGATTGAAGTGAACTGAACTTGTTGGGCTGACTGACTGGCCTTGCGTCCTGTAATCTTTTTATAGATCGCATTCCTTTGTAGTTCATTTCTTCATGGAAGAGACGATGTGAATGTGCTGCAGAACAATGCTCCCGGTTAAACGTGCAATACTATAAGAGTTGCATTATGCGAATGTATTGGATTCGATAGAAAATGATGACATTGCATCGTCGGTCATTAGTCTACTTCATGTGGACTAATTTAACACGTGTGTGTCATCGACTATGTACTACGGACCCCACAAATCAACCAATGAATGATAAAAGAGTTGAGGAAGATTTTCCGTTTACTTTGCCGTCATCGGACCAATCGGCAGAACTGACCTCTTAGAAGCGGAAGAGAACTTGAGACGTCACATGCGGAGTAATTTCAGAGATATAAATCTTAAAAAATCATCGCGATAATACGATACAAAAAATAAAATAAGAAATTGGCTAAGTTTAATAGTTAAACAAATAATAATAGTAATAGAAACCGCTAAATTTCCTCATTGCAATTTAAAAACCTGCTATTTTTCCAATACGATGTATTTACAAAAATAAAATAAAAACACGCATTATAATCATACCACAAAAATATTTTACATTAACTGTCTTTTATATTTGATTTTGAAATACTTATATTAAGGCTTTTTTTTCAAGGTTTAAAAAAATCGAATATATTATCATCATCATAATTTCCTTTCCGCACCAAATGGTGCATAGGGCACTGCATTGGTACATCAATCGCAGCGTATTTTGATCATTTTTGTTACATGAAGATAAAATGATCAGTCTTACGCTTTATGTGCCAGTCTAGGGACTATGGTATATTCCAGTGTGAAGACTTCATCGTTGCGTTCTCTTACTTAATTTTTCTAACACTAATCTTTCGCACAAGTTGTTTTTTGCATCATTTGTTATTTGATTTTTAAAATCAACTACTACAATTATAAATGAGAAACCAGGGCGAATCGTTAAAATAAGCGATTACGCACATCTTACCATTACATTCGACTTTCATTCATTTATTTATTTATTCATATTTTTTTCTTACAAAATATAAATTTATATTAACAAACAATGACATAAACAAAGACCTAACTATGTTGACTAAATGGACAAACACAAACTTACTTACACGTAATGAAAAAAAATGCAATATTATCCATTTTGAAACTAGAAAAAAATGTCATAAAGTAGATGCTTACATAAATAATGAACGACTTACTGAAATTGCACATGTTAAATACTTAGGACAAACAATAGACATACAATTAACATGGACAATTCATATTAACAATTTAATTAGCAAAGTGGCGACATTATCGAGTCTTTTTTTAAAAATCAAAAATTTTATTCCAAAAACGAAAAAAATTCTAATGTATATGTTATACGCAACTATTATGGGGAGCAGGATATCAAAATGACATAAACAGACTACAAAGACAACAAAATAAAATATTAAAGTTAGTATATGACCTTCCCTATTTAACTGCAACTAGAGAACTTTTTAAACAAACTAAGCAATTAAATATAACTGAACTCTTTCAACTAGAATCATTAAAATTTATCCATAAATTAGCCACTAATGTAATTGTAGACGAAGAACTAAAACTAGTAAAAAATTGTAGTCAACATGGACATAATACGAGAATATCAGACAAATACCATATACAACTTTCTAAAACAAGACAAGGACAATCAAGACTAATGAACCAGGGACTGAAATTATACAATAAACTACCAGACAAAACTAAACAAAAGACTCAGACAAACTTTTCAAAAGATGTAAAAAATATTATTTTGAACAAAGTATAAATGAAAAATGTATATATTATTTTATGAAAATGAACGTAATAATCCGTAAGGGTTTATAAATAAATTTTCAAATAAAAAAAAAATTAATAAAAATAATGTGACCTCACTGGGGTGGGGTTACCCGTGCCAAGGACACTTAACAATTTACTTTTAAAATATATTTTTACATTTGAGAATAAACAAAGAAGACCAACTTAATAAACAGAGATAATTAACAAAATGTTCAGACAGTTTGAAACGCTACGTATTTTATAATTAATTTATGTACATCTAAATTATTTATATTACAAAACGCACAATGAAAGAACAAAAACCTAACATAAACTAAACACTTGTGGAGCAATTGATTCAATACTGGTTTGGGCGAATGAGACATCTATTTTACTTCTACCCAGCTCTATCCATTTTCAAAAATAATGTTTTTTACTTAATATGTTTTTGTGTAAATAAATGAAAAAAAAAGTTATTTATTTTAGATCATCACCACTGTTTATATCTTCCTACAAAAAAATATTTATGAAGTGCGCCCAGCCCGTTCTCAGTGAACGATGAAACTAGTCTATTACCACAGCTTATTGCTCCATACAAAACAGTATATATATATGGTTGGATAATTTGTTTGGCGCCATTTTTGTGAAAATCACCTCAAGGGCGCTGTACAATTAATAAATATCCCAGTACGTCTTGCAGCTACAGAGCTCATGGACGGTTGGGATTCTAGTTCCTCGTTTTCAATTAAAATCAATAAAAAAATATAACAGATAGGAGCTAGATTACAGGACGTCTTGCAGCTACAGAGCGCATAGACAGTTAGAAATTTAGCCCCATTTACACATTTTAAAAATTGACAAAAAAAAAAGTGTATTAATGATATTTAATTTAAAAAAAATATATGAATAGTAAAAAGGAGTAAGATTAAAACACGTCTTGCAGCTACTAAGCGCATAGACGATTGGAATTCTAGACCCCATTTACAAAATTTAGGTATTTTAAAGTTGACATATGAAAGCTAGATAACCAATCATCGTGCAGCTACAAAGCGCATGGACGAGTGGAATTCCAGCAAAGTTAAAATGATATTTATTTATTAACGGACATTGTCCATGTTTACAATTTATAAGGTTTAAATATTACAATAAAAGAATAGTTTAAAACATTTAAAGAAAAAAGAAAGAAGCATTGACAAACATAAGGCACATCGAGACAAGATCTAAACTATTTATTTAGTGCTCGTTTAAATCGTTGTAAACTTAAACCAAAAAAGTCCAGATCCTGTCTTGAGTTAACAATACGACAAAGGCGGGTCATTGGAGAATTTAGGCCATAGTTTGTTCTATGCTGATCGATGAACAGTACTTCATTGTTTCTCAATCTACGAGTCGGAATATTGAATTTTACTTGTCCCAGTAATGATGGATGATATCAATAAATGTATAAAAAATAGAGTACAATATATTTTACATCTTTAACCCAAAATTATCTATTTGGAAACTAGTATTTCAAACATTTCCGAAGGACTATTTTTCTTTGATAGGAGATACCGTTGACATACTATGTATCACATAGGACATGTGGCGTTTGCATTGGTCGTTTTTGGCATTATTCATTTTAAAAGGAATCGGACAGTGCTCAGTGTTGACAGTTACTGCTGAATGTCCTTGTAGTATTTGTTTATAAACTTTTGTACAAGTATTGTATTAAAATAGTGTAGACTAAAGCTACGTATATCGCGTGCTTAACATAACTGTTGTTCGAGTTGATTTTCACAGAACCACAGAAAAAATAGTAATTTATAATTATATTTTTTACATTTATTCTTGAATTGTTTCAAATTTCTACTGAATATGTTGTATAATTTTTAGGTTATTTTTTTTTTATAAATCTTAGGTAAAAGGAAAATTATGTTTAAAAAAAAATAATATATCAAGCCAAATATGTTAGTATTATAATTTTTTGTAAAAGGCAGATTTTCCGTTTATGTTAATAAAATACCATAAAATATTACTTACATACTAAGTACATAAATGCAGATACAAATTAATTAATATTTTTTTGTAGATTACCAATTAAATATATCACGGCTCGCCACTGATGAGAAACCATTTTTAATGTGGATAAATCTCACCCATTTTATTTTAAAAATATCAACATATTTCACATCTCTATCTAACAATATATTTTAACTTCCTAGAAGGATATTCAATCGTTCATACTCAAAATATTCTTGATTAACTTATATCTGAAAATAAATGTTTTGAAATGTAGAGCGTTTAAATGCTTAAGTGAGTTCTAATTTCTCAAAGACTAATTTGGCATCCTCTATTTCCGTAATTTAATTAGCCCCGCCACAACGTAGGCAACTTTAAGTTCATAGAATTTTGAACGCTAAAGCCTCTTCTGATGTCGAGTGAATATCCATTTTTTTATATGATTGTTTACTTAATGTTTGTTTGTTACCGTTGTACTTTTAAATTTGTAAGAGAAATAAAGGAAAGTTTAATCAAAAGTGTTTTTCTACATTTCGATTACCAAGACTGCCAAGTTCCAGTACCACTGAGACGATACAAATTGGTCCTTCGAGCCGGATCATTTGAGTATTGTTAAGTGTCCTCGGCACGGGTAACCCCAGTGAGATCACATTAGTTTTATTATTTTTCATTGTTTATAATAGAAATTAATTTATCCAAAATGTATCAACATTCAATACGGAAAGTCTATTTAAAATGTTTAAAGTTCATACAGTAGACACTCTTTATAAAATAAATTCCATTATACAAATATATAAAAAAGAAAAAATAACAGAATTTGAGATAAATAAATCACTCAGATAACAACATAATAAAAAAATTACTAAATTTCACACAAGTCATGGTCAAAATAGCTTTGTCTTCAAAGGTGTAAAAAATTATAATAATCTTCCCAATGAACTAAAAACGATCAAAAATAATATATCAATGAATCAATTTAAAGTAAATCTAAAGAAATTTTTTGAACACGTGTAAAAACTACATTCAATTTTAATTAGTATGAATGTATTATTGTTTTTTCTTTATATATCCCATGTTTTTATTTTTTTTCTCATGTACTCGTTAAAATTATATAAACTCTTATAATAAAGTCTCTTTTTTGGATAGTTACAGTGATAACATTTACTAGATGTGTAAAAGTAGATATGTAAATAATTTTTTAAAAAACATGAACCTTTTATGAAATTTATTAATAAAAAGAAAAAAAAATACATATATATTTTTCATCTGCCCAGATCTAGACAAAACAGCTTGACCCAGAATGTTGTAAAATTGCTAATAAAAAAATGGAAAATCTTAAGTATTCACCCCTGAGTAAGATTTTTGTTAGAATCGTTTTTCGTATTTTGTGTAACGCTGGGACATTTCCTTCCCACTTAATTAACGAAATTATGCCTAATTTAATTCTGAGCTGCAGACCTTAGTCCTTTGTTTAGATTATTCGGAGACAAATTGTCGGTGGGTCTTTTAATTGGCCAATTAAAATTGTGGAATAACTTCGGCCTTACTTTTTCCGTATATTCTCCACACAAAGTATCGAGGTAACTTTGACCGAAATGATAATTTACCCCAAGGTTAGTCAAAAATGTTAAAAGAATAATTGCATTAATGCGATGAGGATTTTAAAAAATTGATTGATATAACTACATAATTAATACATGTATTTTTTCGATAAAATCTACATTTATCTTTTTTTAAGAGCCATAGAATTAAGAATAGTCCAGAAACTGCATACGCACATCAAACAGAAGGCGACTCAACTACTCATAAATGAGCAGGTTTACGTTTAGACCAATTAGTTTCATTGTAGACGTCGCTCAGTACGCAACTCCTGATTTGAATTCAACTATGCCGTGTTGTGTCCTTTTAAAGTTTAGAAATACTGCTAGGATCTTAAAGAAACAGGATGCAATCACATTGCATCTGTAATTTGCAAATGAATGTGTATATAACAAATGCATTACTTAAAAATTGAATTATTTTTACATTTGTCAGATTGTCGAAGAAACAAAATGGAAGTTTCGTTAGTGTTGCCAGGGTAATATATTTTTTTTACCCTACTTTGCTCATCTAATGAGAGAATTAATGAAAATTGGACCTCGGATTAAACAACTCTGTGGTGGACATTTCACCGACATTATCTCCAAAACATCAAATATTATTTAACATGATATAAAAATATCCGTTTTATGTAAGATAAAATTTATTTTATATTGTAAGTTTAAATTTCATTAATTCAATTACTTTATTTAATTAAATGACCTTTTACTTATCTACTTTGTTGTGTCAATCAATGTTTCCGCGTGCACAATAAAATTTTAGAGAAATTAACAGATTACTTTTTTTTTACCTTACATTTGTGTTATGTTTTTTTTTCCCCATCAAGCAACATTACCCGGCGACTTAACGTATGCGCGCGGCGAAAGAAGGGCATAGTGGGGGAATTATTGGACAGTCCGATGTATGCAAATATGATTCTACGCTCCTTCTGGACTATTCTTAATTCTATGGTTATTGCGGTAACTTAAACTTATAAAATAAAGATAAATATTACATTAATTTTAACTACAATATAACGACAACAAACCATCACGCCGTTTCCCCATAGGAGTAGGCAGAAAGGATAGAACGCCATATCACTCTATCTTTGCATACAGACCTCGCTTCCTCTACATTAATACATCTTCTCATGCACGCACGCCGATTATTCCTATTTTTGACATGTCCGTCTTCAAGTATTTTATGGACTTGATCGTGCCATATCTTTCTCGGTCTTCCTCGTTTTCTGCATCCAAAAACATTCGCATCGTAGATCCTTTTAGCCGTTCTTTCGCTGTCCATTCGCTCCACATGTCCAAACCAACGCAGCACCCCTTTCTTGATTCTGTCGATAATACACGTCTCAGCCTTGCACAGTTCACGTATTTCGACATTTGTGCACCTATCATACATCGTTTTACCACACATTCGCCTGAGGGATCGCATTTCGACAGCATCTAACCTACTTTCATATTGCAATATACATAAAATAAATACAAGAGCGTCAAATAATTTAACTTGCGAACAACCTAGGATTAACAGAAAAATAAACAGTTTTGTGGATACAGCAATAAATTTCTACAATTCATTTTTTTATGACCTAAAAAATATACAAAACATAAAGGGTCAAAGCACCAATGAATGACCGTTTAAGGTTCAGCTTGTAGTGAAATCCACATTAAGGTATAAATTTCATTATTTAAGCGTACAAAATAAAAGAAAACAATAAAAACACATTAATTTTTCTAAGTACTTTGACTTTTTTATTGAAATACGAGTATTACAATTTTAATTAATATTACTCAAAAAATAGCAGACTCACTAGGGAATGACCACTACTACCCCAGTAATCATTATACTCAGATTAAGTTTATTTATTTATTTATTTATTTATTATCATTATATTACATACACAAAATTATAATTTATGTAAAGTTGCTTTGACTGTCTAACAAGGGCTATTTACCCCGTTCTAAAACAGTCAAAAAAATATAAAAAACAGTAATCAATTTATAGAAACAGTTATAAAGATACAGGACAAAGTGAAAAACAAAGTAAAAAATGGAGTAAAAACATGGTAAAAAATGTAGTAAAAACATAGTAAAATTGTAGTAAAAACATAGTAAAATTGTAGTAAAAACATAGAAAAATTGTAGTAAAAACATAGTAAAAATGTAGTAAAAACATAGTAAAAAATGTAGTAAAAAAAACAAAGCAAAAAAAAAAAAAATTATTAAAACAAAGTAATAAATGCAGTGAAAACATAAAAACAGAATACATAGTAAGAAACATATTTAAAGTCATAATAAAAAAATGAATGTATGTTGTATAGCAAAAAGCATATTTAAAGAAAGAAAAAAAAAAAACAGCATATTAAAAAATAAAGTAAAAGATGTAATAAAAATTTAAAAAAATAAATACATAGTTAAAACAAGTTAAAAAGTCATGAGGATCTTAAAAATTAAATCAGCAAAAAACTAAAAATATATATTAGTTACAGTTACATCATAACAT
The DNA here is from genome assembly GCF_059751315.1 of Micrasema longulum. Classification (NCBI taxonomy): domain Eukaryota; kingdom Metazoa; phylum Arthropoda; class Insecta; order Trichoptera; family Brachycentridae; genus Micrasema; species Micrasema longulum. The sequence goes on from NW_028279261.1 coordinate 346,452, forward strand.
TATAAAACACCTTAACACATTAGAATATGGATATATTCAAAGAATTGCATAAGAAATAGCATCAAATAAAACACTTACTACACCTTTCTTCATGAAAAACACTATCAATCTCAGAACAATAACGGAAAGACGCACTATTACCTTTTGACAACTCACAGTTCAAAACTGATAGATTTGTTTCTTACCAAAATATGTGTCCGCCTACCGCTTTTGTCACAGTTTCTAGTGTTAAAAGTTTTTTGACTGGACACATGTAGCAATTCTTATTATATTGTGTTTTATTAACGAATGGTCATTTACTAGGGGGTGGTCATTCACTCGTGTTTTGGCCCTACGTACTTAAAAAACACCCAAATAAAACAGTTCTTACAGCCGTCCAGATATGTGGTGTTATTTTATCGACTTTTTATTAAAACTATTGGGTCATAATATATTATATCCTCTCATACCAGTACTTTTGCTGATTGGGAATATTTCGTACAAATAATATATGTAATGTAATGTAATTAATATGTTAAGTTAAAAACGATGTATTTTTTCACAAATAAATAAATCTAATCTAATCTAAACTTTCCAAAGAAGAGAATAGTTCTTGTGCTTATACACAGTTATATTTATTTAGTTATTTGAAGTTATATAATTTCGAATATACACGAGAAAAAAAAAATTATACGAAATTAAAAGAAAAACAGAAACTTATAATACAATTATACTAATTAAAATAGAAAGTAGTTTAAATTTACCGTGAATTTATTAACAATTATATATTTAGAGTTTTTTTTTAAACATTTTTATTTGTCAATAGACTTGGAACTAAGCAAAAATTTATGTTTTTATTATGTATCGTTTTTTCATCGCTATGACTTTTCAAAGATTTGTCATTTTTAAATTATACCACCCGTGGCGTCACGAGTTCATGTCGGCGAGTTTTCCTGGCATTAAAAAAGAGAACCCCATACCTTAAAAACGCGATAAACGCGGCTATCCGGAAACAGGAAATCTATCATAATTCCATGTCAGCTCCCTAGTCGGAGTATATGGTGTCCACAAAGAGTCTCAAGAGAGATGGCAGATGTCACCGGAGTTCGCTGCATCCGTTCTCTTATTACTTTATTCCTTACAAAGTCAAACCACCGCTCACTTAATACTCTTCTGAGACATCTATTCTCAAAACTCAGTATTTGTTATGCTACGCAATTTTATGCTACGAATCGCATCCGTAGAGGAGAATAGGTGTTATGCAGGCGTTAAATAGGGGGCGTTTGGTTTTCACTGAGTGAATATTCGATCTCCTGACAGCCTTCATACTGTTGAATGTGGTGCCTGCTACTCCTATGTGCACTCCCAGTTATTTTTGAAAGCCGCCGTTTTCCGTAACATATACTCCCAGGTATTTGAAACCATCGACCCTTTCGATGATTTAAAATCTATCACATCATTTAATTTATTGGCTATTCTAAACACGTTTTTAAATAGTTCATTTTTATTTAATCGCATTTTAATTTATTTTGTCATATTTTTTCTAAAAACCTCACTGTACAATCAAATGCTCTAATTTTTACAGCGTGAAAGAAAACATTTTTTTTATCCAATTTTCCGTAGCACTAAACTTCCTTATTCAGTAAGGCTTTATATACATCTATTTTTTTATATTTAAATTTAATATAAAAAAGAAACAATGAATACGTCTGGCCTGGCGATGTTGCCATAGCCCAAGAATTATATAAAGTTAATTAAACTGATCATACCGTTCTGAAGGCTGATGAAAAAATAGTAAAAAAAAGAAAATTATTCATTGGATTTTGACTTGAGGCTGAGAATTTTTCTATCCCTTCGCTGTTTTTACCTTTATTAAGGTAGATAGCGGTGTATTTTTCGTAAAATAGCCGAGTTGAATGACAATCTTTTCGCGTCAAACCGTAATGGAGGCGCGATGTCGGCTTTTCTTATTTCCCGCGCTTTCTCTCTATTTTCGAGCGTATTTTTTGTTTGGCAACTAAGATAACAGAGGGCGCCAGTTCGCCACGCCTCGCGTTCCCGTCCCCCTATATTCTGTTATGTTTGTATCGTTTACATCAGGACAATACATGACATGACAATATTGTCTTGTCCCAGTTCTGGGGCCTGAGGTTTTCGATTGCGGGTGCCCCTGTCAGTGGACATCTTTTGCCGAGGACTTACCTGAGCACGGAATATACGACTCATTTATTACTTTTGCTTGATGAGGTAAAATTTTCAATGATTACAATTTGAGTAGGTTTATTTATTTAACACTTTATATACATATAAGGGCGGGCATATTTCTTTAAGGCAATTTCTTCCTACCTACCCAAACCGTTAAGTTTGAGAAAATTACAAGTACATGGACATATTGAAACTTATGATTTTATACAAAATTAAAAAACAAAGATTAACTATATGTACATCTTCCTTCCCCTCCTTATCCTCTCTTCGAGCATTCTTGTCCTAATCCCGCCCAATTTACAATAACTTACTGTTCTCAAAAAAATATATTAAAAAATTCTTTGATTATTGAAAAATATTTACTAGTACCTGAAAATAACATTTTTATATGTATAAATTTATATGTATTTATTTGATATGTAATATATTTTCTTTACTAACTTTGTATACTTTGTGGAAATCTATTATTAGTTCTGAGTTTATACACTATATCTGTTTGTTTACTATAAACATGTATGTAGAACTGTTGATTTCCCAAATAAAATAAAATAAACTAAAAAAATATATGTGTATATAAAAAATTAACACTATACTATGAAGAGAGGAGAGGGGATGGAAAGGAAAGAAGAAGGATAAAGGAACAACTTACATATTTAGATAGTGTCATTGACATTTAGATAGTGACACTTGACAGTGAAAGGGACATTGAAATTTGTACATGTAAATTACATTTTTTTTTATGTAATGTTTGTAGACAAAATACTGGATTTCACCCCCGCGGGAGTCATTAAGATTAAAAAATTACAACAGGGATGGAGAATACCTTAAATAAGGGAATATGGAAGTCTAGGCATTGGCGGGGCTTAACTTTTTAAACTAGAATCCTTAATTTTTTTTCATAAACTAGACAAAGAACTAAAACTTGAAAAAAATTGTACTTAACATGGACACAATACGAGAATATCAGAACAATATCATATACAAATAAGGAAAATAAAAAATGATCTTATAAGCGCAATACGCACGAGAAAGGGTCTTAAAACTGGTGACTTAGGATTGGGAGGTGATGGAAACGTTCATCTTAACTATCATTTAGCTAAACGAAATAAAAATATTCATAAAAAAACAAGGGAACTTGCTAAAGTGAAAGATCATAAATACGTATGGATCAAAGATTGCCGTATTTATGTACGAAAAAATGATACATCCGCGCCTATTCTAATAAAAGCAGAATCGGACCTTAATAAAATGTTGCAGTGACTATATGTCAAAGTTCTCTCTCTTTACTCTTGTTTCTATTGTCTTTTTTTGTACAATTATTTCATATCTAATGTTATACTCAATATCACCATACAATCATTTATACACAATCCCACACAAATACACACAAACACACCTCTACACTTACTAACATACAAATATACATAAACACAGCATTTTATTGTACCACAATTTAAAATGTTTACTTTCCATTTAGAAACTTCGCTGGTCTGTCTTTAAACCGCATCTTTTTTTATGTTGTTATATTATTGTCGACTGTTTGTTTCTGTAAAATAAATAATTAAATTAATACAACCTTCTTAAACGAGACAAGGACAGTCGAGACTAATAAACCATGGACTGAAATTATACAATAAACTACCAGACAAAACTAAGCAAAAGACTCAGACAACCTTTACAAAGGACGTTAAAAATATTAGCATTAACAGAAGAATGTGAATTTCAAAAGTAAAAATATTTTGTTAAATGTATGTAACCCGTAAGGGTTTATCAATGAAATAAAAAAAAAATACATATAAAAAACAAACAATTTTAAACCCTTTTGTTCTATGGAATAGAGCTTAATGGCTTCTCTAACGAATTATTACTTTGATGTTCGCCCAACAAATAGCTGCTTACTCGAGGACAACGGTCGAGTTCCAGGAGAAAACAATATTATATTGTCCACGTGTAAACGGTCTTGTATTATAAAATAATACCTTCTTTTTGCCGCTACACCTTATTTAAAAATATTAAAACAGACAAAATACTATGTCAAAGAATTACTTGTTTTTTTAAAGTAGCCGCCTGTGATACAGATCAAACAAATAAAATTTTCTCCAATGTTTGATTATGTCCAAATGCTTGCAGACTGGCTGGATTTCCTCCCTAGGGAGTTGTTCATATTTAAATTTATTTCAACAGAGAGGGAAAAAATTTTGAGAAGGGAATATGGAAGTCTAGGCATTTTTTTTATTTTTTTTTTTATATATGAAGTTGCATTATTCAATACCTTGCTTGCAATGTACAAGGTTAATATACACTTCAAAGCGACAGCCATTAACTTGTTTACTTAAAAATATTTACTTTACTGAAAAACTTTATTTCGTCACTTTATAAAAGGATCAGTAAGATGTCTCGGCTGTGACCTGTTTCAAGAGGTAAGGACAGAAAACTCGTCAGAAGAAGGCGGACCGTTGCCATTCGTCAACAGATCCTCCGATCCACCTGAACAGTGTTCGGCATTTGGTGTCCTGCTATCATTGATACCTTTTATTGCCTTCACTATATCTGTCATGTATAATGATACCTCTCTTGACAAGTCCCTGTGACTAATCACTACATGCACATCGTGTAAATCCTCATTTAGACTTCTGCATCGCGCCTCCAGTTGCATTCTCTGCAGACTAAAAAAGGGGCAATGCATCAATAGATGGGAGACATCTTGGAGAGTAACATCATCACATGGGCAAGTGTTGATCTCAGATATTTTGAATCTGTGTAAATAACTCATAAATCCGCCATGTCCTGTCAGGATTTGTGTGAGTTCGTATCCTGCACGCTGCAGTTTCCTAAATTCAAAAGCATGGTAAATAGATGGAAAAAACATTTTTGTTACCTTTCCTGTGGGTTCTGCTAAATAGCGATCATTCCAGAGCTGTAAAGTTCTGCTTCTTATTTTTCTCTTAGCAAAACTTATTGGGAAGTCAGCAAAATCAGGAACTGTTTTTTTTAATGTTACGTCTAGGCATTTACAGAGCTTATGACCTGTCATTGGCTGGTTTAAGTGGCCACAGCTCAGCTCTTTTACTTCACAAAAGTTAACAGATGGAAGAGTTGAAGAAATGTGGATGTTCAAACATAGGCAGAATGGTGAATGTTACACAGTGTGTAAAGTGGCCACTTAAACCAGCCAATGACAGGTCGTAAGCCCTGTAAATGCCTAGACTTCCATATTCCTTTCTAAAAATTTTTTCCCTCTCTGTTGAAATAAATTTAAAATTTTCTCCACTCATTTTATTCCCATGCTTTACTAGCTATCGAGGTGATGTCGTTATTCGTCAACATTTTTTGGCTTTCCATCATCTCTATTGTTTGCCCACGGTCTCCACAGAAGTGTATTCACTTGTCATCGTTTTGCCTATTCAAATGTCCTGCCCATTGCCATTTTGGACGATCCATGACATTATTTCTTGTTTTTGTATTCTGTATCTTACACATACCCGAGCATCTATCTTTTTATGGATCGTTGCGTGCATTTTAGTTTCTGGCCACTTTTTTGTGTCACAGACATGGTTTCTAGTCCGCATGTCATCACTGGCAATACGCACGATTTCGAGACATGTCTTTTTAAGCATAAATACCATTAAAAAATGAATCGATCTCCCTGAATCAATTATACGATACGCTATAACTGTGGGTTATCAAGTGAAACAAATATTAATTTTATTCAAACTTTGCAAAATTCTACGATCAAATTGTTACTACATAAAGATGTATACCGCCAGAGAAACAATATTTCAATATCATTGATGTATAAATCTGTAAATAAATTATCTGTTGGGGCTCTACTTTGGTACAAATTAATTTGTCAGCATGCGTCGCACTCCGAGTATAAACACAAGTTGGTACATGGTTACAACACCAGATTTACTAGTATGGAAGGGCTAGCTGTTCCTAGATATTGAAATAAATATGGCAAAAATATTTAACATGTTACTAAACAATATTAAACATACCGAGTTAAATACAGGAGTGAGACGTTTGCTAAAATTATGGTTAAAAGAAAAAAAAATTGTATTAGTGATAGTTTTTAATTTTTGATAATGTAATGTGTAATGTTTTTCAAGTAACTAATTTTAATGTAGGTTAAGGGTGAATGATCGAAGCAATTTATAAGAACCTTCTGACGAGTTGTATGTATGCAACTCAGCAGGACTTTAATTTAAGACTATTTTGTAGATATTTTTGAAAAAAAAAAAAAAAAAACCGGGCTTTGGTCTCATGGTAGTATTGTGGACCACTGGGCCTTTTGTCCGGGGTTTAAATCCCATTCTACCACAATTCGATTGCTATTTTTCCAGCACTTTTTTATTTAAAATAACTTTTCTTATTTAATAAAAATATTTATTCATTTTATCATGAATACAATTTTGTGTTCATTTTGCCCAGCTAACAAGGGTACATACCCTGTTTCAAGCTAGGTAATTACATTTTAATACATGATAATAGTTAACAAATTAATAAAGAGCACTAACTAAAGGGAGTAACTGGTATAAGAAACTTGAAAAAAGGATCTATATTTATAACATGTAAAGGGCAAGAAGACACAATCACTATGCGAGAAGAAGTAAGAAGAAAATTAGGAGACAAATATGAAGTAAATATTCCAGAAAAGAAAAAACCAATTTTAAAGATCATTGGCCTAACCGAAAAACTCGATCCAGAAGAGATTGAGGAAAAAATCCAAATACAAAATAACTTTGAAGCAAATAGTAAAATTTCAGTTAAGTATATAAAAGAGATGAAAAATCGTAAAGATGAAACATATTTTGTCGTTTTTCTGGAAGTAGACGGAAAGACGTATGAAAAGATGCTTCAGAACGAAAAAATCAACATTGGATGGGATAGGTGCTCAGTATACACACATTTCTCTATACTACGTTGTTACAAATGTAATGGATATAATCACAAAGCCCAGCATTGCAAAAACAACAAGTCCTGCTCTAGGTGCGCAGGCAATCACAGTTATAGTGAATGCACCACTGAAGCAAACAACCATAAATGCATAAATTGCAGAAAAGTAAACGACCGACTAAAGCTCCAGCTCAATGATAACCATCCATCATGGAGCATAGAATGCCCCACTTATAAAAGAAAAATAGAGGCAGTAAAACGGAAAACAGATTTTTTAGATTAAATTCAGGGAAGATAAGACATGAAAAATATAATAACATTAAAATTCTATACTTTAATATCCGAGGAATCAAATCGAAAATAGATGAGCTTAATATGCAAATAGCAAACATGAAAATTAAGCCAAACATAATCATACTCACTGAAACTTGGCTGCAAGAACATGAAACAAACACATACAAAATAAAAAACTACGAAGCAGCGCACTCATGCAGAAATGGAAAAGGAGGAGGAGTATCCATACATATAGATAATCAACACGATTTTAAATTAGAAAATATCGAAGCCTATAAGGAAAAAAACAATATCATTAAATTACAGGTAATAGACCCAAAACTCACAATATATGCAATTTACAGGCAACCTGGAAAAAATAAAATAAAAGACTACATCGAATACCTCGACCGAACACTAAATAATCACGGAACTGAAAAAAGCATCATTATCGGAGACCTTAACATTAATTTACTAGACACACATAACGACGTTAAAGACTACATAAATATGCTTAAAAGCAAAAACCTAAAAATTATCAACCGAAAAACTGACAAAGAATACACCAGAAAAAACCAACGAGGACAAAATTCAATAATAGATCATGTAATAACAAATATAAAACCAAAAGAGAAAATAGAAGTTTACCTTACCGACACCCCACTAAGTGACCACAGACAAATAGACATACAATTGAAAATACCACCAAACAATCCCAAAAAAAGCCTACAAAAGTATGCCTCTAAAAAAATTGACTATGCAAAACTTAAAGAAAACATAACAAAAATAACAAATCATCTCAACATTGAAAGTTTTAAGGAACTACAAGAAATAATTCAAGAAGAAACGAGACAAAACACAAAAACCACCATTAAAAACTATACAACTTCAACTAAAGAAGGCTGGATGACAAAAGAAATATATGACAAAATTAAAACAAGAGACCAACTGTATAAAAAAATGCAATACTTTCCATCATTTACCCAACAATTTAAAATTCTGCAAGCAGAAGTTAGAAACAACATAAAAAGAACAAAAAAAAACACTTTGCTAGTCGCATAAATGAAACTAATGGGAACAGTTACAAAATATGGAAAGAAATTAAAAACATTACCCAAGAAAATGATACCAAAAAAACTAACATATCTAAATTAAAAAAAGAAAATGGTGAAGAGACTCAGAATGCAAAAGAAATAGCCGATATAATAAACAACTATTACACAAACATAGGAAAAGAACTAGCAAGCGCTATAGTAAATCAAAATACAACCAAAACAAATTTTAGAAAAATAGAATATGATGCAGAAATTTACTTAAGATATACGAGCAACAAAGAAATCAGCAAAATAATAAACGGGCTCAAAGACAACACATCACCTGGCCATGACGAAATAAAAGTTGCTACAGTCAAAAAAATAAAGGAAGAAATAACCACGACAATAGTGAAATTGATAAATAAACATATAGCAAACGGAAGCTTTCCAGAAGTAATGAAATTAGCAAGAATAACACCAATTTACAAAGGAGGAGAAAAAAACTTAGCTTCTAACTACAGACCCATTGCAAACTTAACCATTCTAAGTAAAATATTTGAAAAAGTGCTACACAATCGATTATACCAACACCTTGAAAACCTTAATTTTATTGCAAAAGACCAACATGGATTTCAAAAAAGAAAGGGTACCTCCACAGCAATGACATCAGTTTGCAACTTTATACAAACCAAAATTGATAAAGGAAATACAGTGACTGCACTCATACTTGACTTCAAGAAGGCATTTGATACAGTCCACATAGATACCCTTCTAGATAAACTAAAACATACAGGAGTTAAGGGACAAGCTCTCAAAATATTTAAAAACTATCTACAAGGAAGAAAACAGTTTACGAAAATTGAAGAACACAAAAGTGAATTAACAACAATGCAATTTGGAGTACCTCAGGGATCAATATTAGGACCATTGTTTTATATAATATACATTAACGACATAATACACAGTGACATAATGGGAAAAAAAACAATCTATGCGGACGACTTAGGAATTTTATATGAAAACAAAAATGACATTGAAACGACTAAAACCATCAACAATGACGTGCAAAAACTATTAGAATGGACAAACAAAAACTTCTTAACACTAAATGCCAAGAAATGCAATATAATACATTTCGAAACACAAAAGAAGAACCATAACATGAACATAAAAATAAACAACGAAACTCTTAAAGAACTAGAACATGTGACTTACCTAGGACTTACAATGGACAGACAATTAAAATGGACAAAACACATAGACGGACTCACTAAAGTAATGGCATCACTACATAGCCTCTTCTACAAAATTAAAGATTTTATATCAAGAAAAGAAAAAATTATGATGTACGAAGCCTATGTCAAAAGTAAATTGAGTTACATGATCGCCTTCTGGGGAACTGGTAACAAGACAGACATAACAAGAATACAAAGACAACAAAATAAAATTCTTAAACTAACATACAACCTACCCTACCTGACCTCTACGACTGAACTGTACAAAAAAACACACCAGTTTGACATAAACTACTTGACTAAAATTGAGACCTTAAAAATTGTGCACAAAATAACACTGGGAAACATACAAGACGACGACATAATATTAGTCAAAAATGCTGACATACATAAATATAACACCAGACAACAAAAACACTATCATATTGAAAAAGCAAAGACAAACACAGGACAGTCAAAAATACTACATAATGGACTTAAACACTACAACGACCTACCTTACTACTTGAAAACTTTTAATGGAGACAAATTTAAAATCAATCTGAAAAAGCACATGATGACTGAACTAACTAGACTAGACGAGACATAAAATGACTAGACAATATTTAATTTCTAATGTAACCCTAACGGGTTTTTTAAAATTGTAAATAAATAAAAAAAAAAAAAAAAAAAAAAAAAAAAAAAAAAAATATAAACTTTAGATTTATTTCAACAGAGAGGGAAAAAGTTTTCGAGAAGAAATTTGGAAGTCTAGGCATTTACAGGGCTTATGACCTGTCATTGGCTGGTTTAAGTGGCCACTTTACACACTGTGTAACATTCACCATTCTGCCCATGTTTGAACATCCACATTTCCTCAACTCTTCCATCACCCACGTGATAAAGGTTTCAGCTCTTTCACTTCACAAAAGTCAACAGATGGAAGAGTTGAGGAAATGTGGATGTTCAAACATGGGCAGAATGGTGAATGTTACACAGTGTGTAAAGTGGCCACTTAAACCAGCCAATGACAGGTCATAAGCCCTGTAAATGCCTAGACTTCCAAATTTCTTCTCGAAAACTTTTTCCCTCTCTGTTGAAATAAATCTAAATATGAACAACTCCCTAGGGAGGAAATCCAGCCAGTCTGCAAGCATTTGGACATAATCAAACATTGTTGAAATATAAACTTACTCGTATACACATTTTGATACATACACATACACACATACATACATATACATATACACACAGATATACATAAATACACACACATGTACATACACCCATGCACATAAACATACATATATTCATAAAACATAGACAATTTATTTAATATAATGCGAAACTTTATAATTGCTATTTTTATATGTAATTTTTTTTTTTTTTTTTCATATTTAATTTTTAACATCCAGTAAGCATCTCCAATCCGCGTCACGCATCAACCTTTCTGACTCCCTATGACCAATGTCATGAAAGAGCGAGGTCAACACCGTCCGCAACTTGACAATACTCCCGCTTTTCCACGATTCTGGCAAAAAGTTACGGACCTTCTTGCCAACGTAACAGTGTTGCCTCGATGCCAGAACAGTGTTGACCCCTTCACTTAGTATCAGATCTCTATTGGAGTATCTTGTATTATGGTTGCGGTTAACGCTTGGGTATTTGTCTCTATTTATGTGTGTAACCACTACCGTTCTCAATATATAGTGTTGAATAATATTCAGTACTCCCGATTCTTTGAAGAGCAAGTCGCTTGGATAACGAAAAGGTTTTTTTTTTAATTACTCGGATTAAGGATTTCTGTGCAATTGTTCCCGGTTCAAGGGCGGTTTTTGTGCAAGCTCCGACAATTTATGATTTTCAGGAAATGGTCTGAAAATTTAAATATTTGAGTAAATTATAAGAACTTAAGTATTTCTCTTTTTATTTGAAGAAAACTACAAAAAGCGTATTAATAAAATTAAATCGAAGATCGTGTAAAATGAAGATATGTGCGTGACAAAATGCCGGTAACGATGGCGGGAGAAGTTCTAATGCGAGCACGGAGTTATCAGGATGCGGAACTGCGCGAGATACATTTAACGGAAGCGGGGGTAAGCGGACCGGAAGTCGACCGGAAAATGGAACTCTTGCGGCGACAAAAGAAAGCTCCATCATTTCCGGACTGATAAACACCATTAGGGCTGGTCTAGACGCGGGGATCTTAGGAAAGGAAGGCTGTGACGGAGTCAAAAGTGCTTCACCTCAATAATATATTGTATTCAAAATGTATATAAGAAGCAATATTTTGCATTATGTAAAATTACACACTATTACACACTATGTAAAATTCACAATTTTCCCTATATTTAAATATCTATATTCCTCCAATTCTTTCATTTGTCTATGATTAAAAGAGTAAAATTAGAACAATTTTTTTATTTTTAATATCATTTATACACAATCCCACGTAAATACACAAACACACCTCTACACTTACTAACATACAAATACACATAAACACACCCTTTTATTGTACCACAGTTTAATATGTTTACTTTAGACATCTTTTCCAAATTTATTTGGAAAAGGAGGCCAACATCCTCCCACATCCATTCCTAGCTGAAACAGCAGCTTAAAGATGTCGTCACCGGAGAGTTTTTCGGCTTTAGGAAATCCTTTCGAGACGTCCGGTCTCACACCACGTTCACCTCCCACGACTAGAATAAGAAGAACGGCTAGCAGTCCGGAGCTAGAGAAAAGCACTAAAAGTACTCTGAAGAGAAACCCCACGCAGAAACAAGCCCCAATATTAAAGCAACCTGCACCGCAGAAGCAACCAACGGAACAAAAAAAGGCTGTTCAGGCTAAAATTGTTAGGAACACAAAACAAATTCCAATTAATGCACAGAAATCTTCTGTTTCAGTAACGGCAGAAGAATCAACAACCCCAGTCCCCGCAGCATCCATCTTTTCTCCTGCAGCTAAAGGTAAACTAGCAGATAACTATCCGCTTGACAGCATCTCTTTAGAAGTGATAAAACTATCTACAAAAGGTTTGCGATTGGTAGATCCTCTTAAGGGAAATATCAATAAAGAAACTCGGGAAGGTCTGATGTCAATTTTCACAGATATTATTGATATGGCAACAGAACTGGCCAGAAGGAGCCAGTTGCAGGACGTGACTCATTTAAAAGAAAAAATGGCCCTCATTCAAAGGAATGCAATGATGCCACATGCAACTGCCAGCGGGATTTCTCCAAGCAGTTATGCGTCTGTTGCAGCGTCAAACTCTTCACACGCTGTTATTGTAAGTGCAACAGATAAATCAAAGACGACTTCTGATATCAAGGCGACGCTGAGGCAGGATGTCAGACCAGCAGATTTGAAGGTAGGGGTTAGTGCGCTAATATCAGCCAAAGACAATAAGGTTATTATAAAATGCCCAACGTTTGATGATGCTGATAAAATCAGAATTGCTCTTCCGAGACTGACGAAAGGCAATTTGGTTGCTAAGGAGGGAAAACGACTCATGCCCACTGTTATTCTTAAAGGAATCGAGAAGGAGACTCGTGATGACGAAATAATTGAGTATATTCTCCAACAGAATGACTCAATATTCGATGTCGCTGGCCAGGACAAAGACGCTTTGAAACTTCAACGGACTTTTAAAAACCGAAATAGCGAGAGACTTAGAAATGTCGTCCTCATAGTTAATAATGATGTTCGTGAAGCAATGATAACTCAAGGCAGAATAAGCATAGGCTATCAGCGCGTGCGAGTTGAAGATAGCTGCCCGATTATGCAATGTTTTAAATGCATGGGCTACGGACACTCTGCTTCCAGATGCGGCGAGAGCAAAGATCGTTGTCTGCACTGCGCGGGCGAACACAAGTCTTCAACTTGCACAAATAAAGATAAAGAGGAGGAGTATCGCTGTTGGAACTGTGTCAAGATGGTAAAAGGAAAGACCGACGCCTCGAAACACAGAGCCAATGACAGGGACTGTCCTTATCGTGCAAGAATTGTGCTCCGCACCATGGAAAGGATCAACTATGGCTAACACGACTCGGGTATCAAATGAGGGGATCCAAGTTATTGCCGACGGCGCGGTTAAAATAATTCAGTGGAATTTGGGCCGCTGCAAAGCGGCACAAGAAGAAGCATTCGCCAACAGGATGGAAGCCGATATACTGCTGCTTCAAGAACCCTACACGGGCAATTCTGGCAGAATTAAAACTTCAGGAGTTACTGTTTTTCAAACAGTGACATCTTCCAAGCCAATCTGCAAAGCAGCAGTAGTCTTTTGCAAATCCAATTTGTGTGGTATTTTGTTGAGTAAATTTAGTGATTCCAATACTACACTGGTGAGAATAGCCACAGAAGTCGGACCTGTTATTATTGGATCCATATATATTGAACCCAACTCTGACATCTCTCCAATCCTCAATAAGCTGAGACATCTCAAGACTAACAATATTCTTATTGGAGGAGACCTGAACGCTAAAAACGTTTGGTGGGGTAGTACGAGAACAGATCGGAGAGGGGAAGAAGTTGCAGATTTTTTCTCGGAACTAAATCTGCATACCTTAAATAATGGCAATCAGCCTACTTTCGATACCTATCGTGGAAACCGTCACTTAAAGAGCGTTATTGACTTGACATTCTGTTCCACTAGCTTATTAGACAGTGTTGATAAATGGAAGGTGGAACCCAACTTTAATCAACTCAGTGACCACAATCCTATTTCTTTCGAAATTTCTGCTAGAACATGGAACCCTACGGATTCAAAAACTGCCATTTACAATACCAAAAAAGCTAATTGGGAGAAATTTTCTAAAGACATAAAATGCCAACAAAGGATTCGAAAAATAACAAAAGAATCGTTTTCCGAATGTAAAAACACGCTTGACTTGGAAACAAAAATTGCCAATTTGATGGACATATTAAGTGAATCGTGCAAGGCAAGCATACCAATTAGAAAACCTTATAAAAGGAAACCCTGCCCATGGTGGAGCGTCGAACTTGACAAGCTTAAAAAAATTGCGATAAAATGTAAACACAAGCTCCAGAACTCAGGAAGAATTAGAAGAGAGACAATAACACTTCCTGAGTATTTAAAAGCAAAACAAGATTACAAGAACGCTATAGAAAATGCCAAAACCGAGTCATGGAAAAGTTACTGCGCTTCACAAGACAGGGAAACAGCATGGACTGCAATTCACAGAGTGCTGATTAAAGGAAGAAGGAACATCCCATTAGCTACCCTGAAAGACGGCAGCGAACATCTAGCATCGGCTGAGGAAACTGCCGAGCGACTACTACGGAAGTTTTTTCCAGACGATGATACGCAGCAAGAAACTCGAGAACAAATCGAAATCAAACGGATGGCAGAAGTAATACCTTATACTGATGACGATCCACTATTCACGGAAGAAGAGATAGAAGATATAATAACAAATATAAATTCGAGTAAGGCACCGGGAGAGGATCACTTCACCGCTGATATTTGCCTTCATTTTTTTAACGTGGATAGATCATTAGTAACAAGTTTGTATAATGCATGTCTTAGAATAAGTCATTTTCCAACTCGCTGGAAAATTGCAAAGATCATAGTTATACCAAAACCAGGAAAGGATGACTTACAAGATATCAGATCCTACAGACCGATTGGCCTCATTTCAGTGTTTGGTAAGGTGCTGGAAAAATTGATCATCAATAGAATAAACTGGAATTTTCATCATCAAGGTAAGTTAAGTTCAAAACAATTTGGATTCACCCCTCAAAAATCTACGGAAGATGCTCTCAACGCTTCCGTCAAGATAATTAGAACGGCGCTGCATGATAAAAAAATATTAATAGCGATCTCACTCGACATCCGCGGAGCCTTCGATAATGCTTGGTGGCCATTCTTGATGTGCCAACTAAGTAGGAAAAGGTGCCCTCGAAACCTGTTTATGCTTGTAAAAAGTTACCATCACCAAAGAAGAGTTAAATTGTCACACTTTGATGCTGCACTTGAGAAAATCACGACCAAGGGGTGTGTTCAGGGATCCTCATGTGGACCAAGTTTTTGGAACTACATTGTAGATGATGTCCTTCAGAAGGATTTAGGCCGTGGAGTCGAACTGACTGCATTTGCAGATGACCTCCTATTAATAGTTGTAGAAGACAAAATAAATGAACTCGTAAAGAAAACGGAAGATGCTCTAGAGATTATAACAAAATGGGGATTAAAAGCCAAACTAAATTTTGCTGAAGAAAAAACAAATGCAATGTTCATTTCTAGAAGAAAAGACCAGCAGCCCATCATCCACATGAATGGAGTCCGGTTGGAATTCGTCGATCATTTTAAAGTTTTAGGTATAACCATAGACCGCCACCTGAATTGGTCTAAACATATTGACAATGTTTGTAAAAAAGCTGCGGCTATTACAAACAAACTTGTTCAGGCCGCTAAACCAACATGGGGTGCATCACCGGAGGTAATGCAGCAAATGTACGTAGGAGCGGTCGAGCCCCTGATTACATATGCTTCAAGTGTGTGGGTAGATGCGGTAAATAAAAAATATAACAGGAAGAAATTGGACTCCATTCAGAGACAAATTGCCATCAGGTCTTGCAAGGGCTATAGAACAATCTCCTTGGTGTCTGCTCAGGTTCTTAGCGGCTTCATGCCACTCGACCTTAGAATCAAGGAGCTTGCAGAAGCTTATGAGGTCAAGAAGAGTCTCACTCTGCAAGACTTGCCAACTGACAGGTTTTATCAGGGAACCGGAAATTTTTTCTCCCTTCCTCATCCCGCGGAGCGATACCAGATAGACTATGGATTCAATGACCAAACGCTGCCTGACATGAAAGAGAACGAATTGAGGATCTTCACTGATGGCAGTCTTTTAAATGGCAAAGTAGGTGCAGCATTTGTACCCTACGATGGCGTAAGAGAACTGCCTGCCAGGAAGTTTAAACTCGATCACTTTTGCTCAGTATTTCAGGCTGAAATATACGCTATTAGAGAATCTATAGCTTACGCTTTAAAAAAACCGCCTAATAGATGGAAACATATAACGATTTTGACAGACTGTAAATCATGTATTCACGCGATTGCGGATCGTAATTCGGTGAACCCAATGGTCATGAGTATACGAACTGATATCCAGATATTAAAAAATCGATCGCAAAATGTGTACATTGGCTGGATTCGAGGACACTGCGGAATAATTGGCAATGAAAGAGCTGACGAAAAGGCTCGGGAAGCAACATTAAAAAAAACAGTTCCTGATTTTGCTGACTTCCCAATAAGTTTTGCTAAGAGAAAAATAAGAAGCAGAACTTTACAGCTCTGGAATGATCGCTATTTAGCAGAACCCACAGGAAAGGTAACAAAAATGTTTTTTCCATCTATTTACCATGCTTTTGAATTTAGGAAACTGCAGCGTGCAGGATACGAACTCACACAAATCCTGACAGGACATGGCGGATTTATGAGTTATTTACACAGATTCAAAATATCTGAGATCAACACTTGCCCATGTGATGATGTTACTCTCCAAGATGTCTCCCATCTATTGATGCATTGCCCCTTTTTTAGTCTGCAGAGAATGCAACTGGAGGCGCGATGCAGAAGTCTAAATGAGGATTTACACGACGTGCATGTAGTGATTAGTCACAGGGACTTGTCAAGAGAGGTATCATTATACATGACAGATATAGTGAAGGCAATAAAAGGTATCAATGATAGCAGGACACCAAATGCCGAACACTGTTCAGGTGGATCGGAGGATCTGTTGACGAATGGCAACGGTCCGCCTTCTTCTGACGAGCTTTCTGTCCTTACCTCTTGAAACAGGTCACAGCCGAGACATCTTACTGATCCTTTTATAAAGTGACGAAATAAAGTTTTTCAGTAAAGTAAATATTTTTAAGTAAACAAGTTAATGGCTGTCGCTTTGAAGTGTATATTAACCTTGTACATTGCAAGCAAGGTATTGAATAATGCAACTTCATATATAAAAAAAAAAAAAAAAAAATATGTTTACTTTTTATTAAGAAACTTCGCTGGTCTGTCTTTAAACCGTATCTTTTTATGTTGTTATATCATTGTCGACTGTTTGTTTCTGTAAAATAAATAAATACCACCTTCTTAGACGAGACAAAGACAGTCGAGACTAATAAACCATGAACTGAAATTATACAATAAACTACCAGACAAAACTAAGCAAAAGACTCAGACAACCTTTACAAAAGACGTTAAAAATATTATCATTAACAGTAGAATGTGAATTTCAAAAGAAAAAATATTTTATTAAATGTATGTGAGGGTTTATCAATGAAATGAAAAAAAATAAAAAAAGCAAACCAAAATGTTCTATGGAATAGAGTGTATATTTTTTACAAATTATTTATGTGTTGAAGTGCGCATTCTTATATGAAACCAGTCTTCTTGTTAAGGGAGATTAGGACATATGTATTTCTTATGTAACATTTTTTAAACGTGAGTGGTTAAGTAATAGCCAATATAACTTCTTCCTAAGATTTCTTTTCCGACAAATTTTCTTTCGTTTAATCCTCCTCCACTAACTCTCCCTTCTCATCCCCTCCCTAACCCTCCCTTAAGGCACTTTATCTCGATACGGATGCTTAAAGAACATTATGTTGCGTATCTTAAATCTGGTCCGGGCGGCTCTAAATCTCTTCCGTGGCTAAAATGACTCGGTAAAAAGATGCTTCCAAAAAAAATGTCTGAAATATCTTGTTACAAACAAATGTCGGTCATTTATTTATTAACGGACATTGTCCATGTATACAATTTATAGGGTTTATTTATATTACAATAAAATTATAGTTTAAAACATTAAAAAAAAGAAAAGAAGCATTGACTGACAAACATAAGGGACATCGAGACAAGATCTGGAGTATTTATTTAGTGCTCGTTTAAATCGTTGTAAACTTAAACCAAAAAAGTCCAGATCTTGTCTTGAGTTAACAATACGACAAAGGCGGGTCATTGGAGAATTAAGGCCACAGTTTGTTCTATTCTGATCGATGAACAGTACTTCATTGTTTCTCAATCTACGAGTCGGAATATTGAATCTTACTTGTCCCAGTAATGATGGAACATCAATTATACCATTTAGTATGCCGAACATATATATGAAATCAATATTAGTTCTACGTTTTTGTAGACTAGAAATATTTAACATTGACTCTATTTCAGCATAAGAATAATTATGGTCATGGTTAACTAGATACCTAAAAGATTTAGGTATCTCAACTGATAGGGAGATTTTTAGGATCTTGAATTCGCCTGTGAACGGTACACTGAAATCTACTTTGGCAAACAAATGTTTATAGCAGGAGGCTAAACTAGCAGTTCCCAATGGAGTTCTAGTGCCAACTCTAATATATGGGTGCGAAGTATGGAATCGAAAAAATGATGATGAAAGTAGGTTAAATGCTGTTGAAATGCGATCCCTTAGGCGAATGTATGGTAGGTGCACAAATGTCGAAATCCGTGAACTGTTTAAGGCTGAGACATGCATTATCGACAGAATCAAGAAAAGGGTGCTGCGTTGGTTTGGTCATGTAGAGCGAATGGACGGCGAAAGAACGGCTAAAAGGATCTAAATGCGAATGTTGATGGATGCAGAAAACGAGGAAGACCGAGAAAGACATGGCACGATCAAGTCCATCAAATACTTAAAGATGGACATGTGAAGAGTAAGAATAATCAGCGTGCGTGCATGGGAAGATGTATGAATGTAGAGGAAGCGAGGTCTGTATGCAAAGAGAGTAATATGGCGTTCTGCCTCTCTGCCTACCACTACGGGAAAACGGCGTGATGGTTTGTTTGTTTTTGAATTCGCATGTGATTACACGCTTAACCACATAATTAAATTCAAAACCAAAATAGTCAAGTTGCATTTTTGTTTTTTTATCAACTTATCAGTGCTGATTTTACTATATTTTCTCCCAACATACCATACAACAATCCAACGAAGTGCATATTATTTTTTTCTGGATTACCTTCTTTCAACACAAAGATGCTAAGGCTACCAGATTCGTTCGTTAGGCAACGAATTTTTCACCGCCAAGGAGACTTATGTCCTCAGATACGGTGTGCGGTATGTAGTAGGCAAGCTTTAACTATAGCTCGCACAGTGGTTGGAATAATGTGCCGCATGTAATGTATATGTTTGTGTATGTTTTATAGGTGCGTTCATGTGCGTGGATGGCTCGGAGTGTACATTCGGTATTTTTATTTATTTTAATTTATAACCTCCATGGATATCGCAAATGTCAACAATTATTCTTTTCTCACTTAAAATTCTTATTTATTTTTATTTTTTTTGTCACATTTAATGTTTATATCTTTTTAATTTACCTTATTGGCCTTTTAATGTTATGTTTTTTTGTTTTTAATACTTATTTTGTATGACTGTATGTTTTCTGAATAAAATAAAATAAAATAAATAAATATGAAATCTGACTAGGCATTCATAAATTTTTATATTTTTTTAGTTTCGTCATTTTCACTTGTTTTAATTTTCTTATTATTTTTAGTATTTACCTTTATAATTCATTTTTGTATTATAAATGGTATATTCTTTAATTTATATTTATGCTTCAATTTGTTTTACTATCTGTATGTTTTCCAATTTATATTTATGTTTTATTTCTTTACTACTAATGGTATATCTTATAATTTATATTTATGCATCAATTTTTATTATTGGTATGTTTTCTAATTTATAATAATTATGTCTTATTTATTAACTTTAAATAGCGTATCAACAATATTTTGAGTTTGTCCTTATTTTTGTAGACAACGACTGGAATCAACTCCCTGGGAAGCTGTTAATATTTACATTTTACAATATAAATGAAGAACATGTTAGAGAAGATAACATAGAAGTCTAGGCATCTACAGAGCTGTTAGTGGCTGGTTTAAGTGGCCACTTTACACACTGTGTAACATTCACCATTCTGTCCATATAAGAATTGAAGGAATATAGATGTTTAAAAAAACATCTGTATTTTTTCAATTCTTTTATGTGTGGATGATTGTGAAGTTAAAGAACTGAAACCTTTATTTATGCGGGTGAGATTCATCTAATTGAACTATTTCACCTACATACTAGGCAATGCCTGAAAATCTGATTTTTTCAATTTCTATACTTCTCCGTAGACCAGGTGAATTTATCAACAATATTTTTAATTTGTTCAAATTTTTGTAGACAAGGACTGGATTCAACCCCTTAAAGAGCTGTTAATATTAACATATTACAATATAATTACATATGAAGAACATTTTAGATCCGCCAATGACAAGTCATAAGCCCTGTGGATGCCTTGACTTCTATATTCCCCTCTCTTTAATGTTCTTAAGAACTTTAAGAAGATTAATCTCTATTGTGATATGTCAATTATTTCAGTTTGAGGTTGATGTGGCTGCCTCTTTTGTTTTTTTAGCCATGATCAAATCTTGAATATCAATAGTCGCACATAGTCGCCCTGTAGAAATCGCACAGAAGAGTATAGTTAAGATAATGTACAAAAAGCATAGACTATTTCCTAGTAACGAATTGTACATAGAGAGCGGACTCCTTAATTTAAAAAAGTTATATGTATTACAATGCTTAAAATATGTACACAAAAATAGGGAATTGTTTGGCAATAATTTAAATAGGACTAGTAGCAGATCAGAAAGTGTACTGTCGGTTCCAGGATGCAGAACTAAGTTCGCACAGAGACACTCTTTCCATGTTGGTCCAAGATCTTTTAATCTCCTACCCAAGGAAATACAAAATATAGAATCCCTTCCAAAGTTTAAAGCGGCTTTGAGGACTTGGATCAGCATGGAAAATACAGATATACACCTATTGTGAAAGAGTCGTACAACAGCATATTCTAAACTTTGATGTCTTAATTACATTGTTTATTATTTATTTTTTTATTTATTTATTTATTTATTTATTTACGGACAAAGTCCATTATAAACATTACAATTAAAAGAAATTTTTACAAAGGAATAAAAAAATATAAGGAACAGAAATAAGCAGCAAAGACAGATGATAGATTTTTTAGATTAAGTAAAAAGCATAGGCTAACTATACAGATTCTTTAGCTGATTTGTAAAGAAAGACATCCTTACACCATAATAATCAAGATCTTGATGATCGTTCACCCGCCTGATCATTCTGGGCAAAGGCGACTGTGCACCATAATTGGTCCTGTAGTGACCGAGGAAAAGCATTTCATTATTTCTTAGTCTACGGGTGGGAACGTTAAAAAGAATCTTTTGCAAAATTTCAGGGGCATCAATGAGACAGTGTCATTTATGTCACATTTATGTCATTTTCCTGTTATTTATGTATGATTTTTAATGGCATTGTCATATTTGTGTTTGTATACCAAAAAATTCACCAAAAACAATAAAAAAGGAATGGCCCACGCTCAGACGTTTAAGTCTTTGTGGGCATTTTTTCCAAATTTAAGGCTATGTTTATTTTTAGAATATGTATTTTTTCTCTTTTTCTCTTCTAATGTTTAATATGTAATTTAATATGTAATTTAATATGTTTAATATGTAAAATATGTAATTTAATATGTAATTTAATATGTTTAATATGTAAAAATGTAATTTAATACATGCATAATATGTAACAGTATGGAAAAATAAACAAAAAAAAAAAAAAAAAAAAATCTAATAAAAGCAGTAGTAAAAACACAATTTTCATACCATTTTAAAATATGGACTTCTATACATGCTCCACATTACCAACGAACATGACTAAGGATTTGTCATAATGTACGTGTACAAAAATAATTGAAGCGGAATTTCATTCCGGTGCAAAATGATAAAATGTTGAGGTTAGTCACAAAAGACCTCTGAGATAATAATACGGTTGTTTATAGATGTATGTTGTGGTTGTGAAGACAATTTTCCTCTTTTAATCTCTGTTGTAATATGTCAATTATCTCAGTTTGAGGTTGATGTGGCTGCCTCTTTTGTTTTTTTAGCCATGATCAAATCTTGAATATCCAATAAAAGCAGTAGTAAAAACACAATTTTCATAACATTTTAAAATATGGACTTCTATACATGCTCCACATTACCAACGAACGTGACTAAGGATTTGTCATAATGTACGTGTACAAAAATAATTGAAGCGGAATTTCATTCCGGTGCAAAATGATAAAATGTTGAGGTTAGTCACAAAAGACCTCTGAGATAATAATACGGTTGTTTATAGATGTATGTTGTGGTTGTGAAGACATTTTTCCTCTTTTAATTGCCCTACTACAAAAGAGGTGGACCCTAGTCCGTTCCCTGCGTTACCCCCTAATGACAATATAAACGTAAAATGTAATTAAACTGAGCAGTTAATTAAGCCGCGGCGGGAAACTCAACTCTGGCTCGCAAAATCTGCCGACGGAGAAAAAGGGGATGAGCTGTTGTGGAGTAGCGGATTGAAACTGTGGGCTTTTAACGAGGTGCCAAATTTGTTTGAAAGCTGGCGCAAGCGGTCTAATATTTCCCAAGTTGAGAACAAACGATTTATTTTCCAGAGGTTAAAAATATTTTTTAAATCTCGGTATAGGAGAACATATATCACCTGTTATATAAAGTATGTAAAGGTGTTTCACTTTTGGTGTCTACTACTACCATCACGCTATTTCCCCATAGGGGTAGGCAGAGATAATGGACCACCACACACATCTATCCAGGCAAATATTCCTAGCTTCTTCCACATTCATACATTTTGTCATACATGTCCTTCGGTTCTGTCTGCTTTTGACATGACTAGGCTTAAGATTTTTCGTAAATCGGTTAAGCCGTTTAGGAGGAGTACGGTGACATCACACGTACAGAGGAATTACATATATAAAGATTATCAGCGCTATGATTTTTGAAGTGTTGTAATTTTGAAATTACTCCGCCTGTGACGTCTCCAGTTCTCTACGGTGAGTTGTCCTGATTGGCTTCCCGGTTACTATAAATGTATCACAACACTCTGTTATTGGTTGGACACAAGACTGTCATTATTATTTATTAATTTGTTTTATCTTTTGGTACAATTTTGTACATACGTGGAATTTTTCCAACCTTCCAATAATATTGATTGAGATGCGATCGATTGAGATCGTACACAACATTTTATCTTCCAACCTTCAATAATAATATGGCGCACTTAAATGCATTATCACGTATGCTAAGATTGTATAATAATGTAAAAAGTAATGCTGATATTGATATCTTTAATGATACATTTAATAATAACAGGAACTTTAACGCAATTCATAAAATCAAATAGTCACTTATGTAGTTAAGTAAAATAATTTGAAATAACCTGTTAGTAATAATTTATTGTAATAACTTTAATAATAATCAAATAATTCAATTAAGCTAGCCAATTAAAAAAAACAATTATAAGCGTTGTGCATGCTGTGTTTACATATGATTGATGAACAATATCTAAAACAACAATTCGTGATTATTTTACCAATGTCATATGTATTTTTCATTGTTTGTGAACTACAATAAATAAAATTTAATAAATAACAAAAGGTGTTTAGGTTTCAATATGTTTGTGAAAAAACAACACTAAAAGATACAAAAATAGAAAAAGTAATATGTAAAAATATATTCATATTGATACTAGTCTACAATAGAAAATAGGTAATAAAAAGAGAGGAGATCAGGAAAGATTGAGGAAGAGATAGAAAATTATTTTTCAGACATGATTTATGCGAAGCTGCTGTAGAAACTTTTTTGATAGTGGATGGATGATTCCACAGTTGAGTAGCTCAGGCAAAAAGTATACAAGCTCGAAGAGAAGTAAGAATTATGATTGGAAAATTAGACAATGATTTTAGAATAATCTATTCTTTTTATTCGAATAGTTGAGCGTTTGGATTATGAAGTGAAGAAAAGTGAGAAGGGGTAATAATCCATCCGCTGTTTGATTTCCTGACATTTTAGTTACATACGATTAACGTCAACGTCGTTTTACGTCAATAATGTTTAGAGTTTTTCCAAATTTTTGTAGACAAGGACTGGATTCAACCACCCAGGGAGCTGATAACATTAACATATTACAACAAACATGAAGAACATTTTACATGAAGAGCCTAGCCATTAAATTAAGTGAAGGTAATATAGAAGTCTAGGCATCCACAGGGCTTATGACCTGACATTGGCTGGTTTTAGTGGCCACTTTACACCCTGTGTAACATTTTCCATTCTGCCCATATTTGAAAATCTATATTCCTTCGACTCTTCCATCTGTTAACATTTATGAAGTTAAAGAGCTGTAACCTTTATTGTTGCGGGTGAGATTCATGTGATTGAATTTATTCACGTACCTACTAGGCAACGCCTGAAAATGTCTTTCAATTTTCATACTTTATTTGGACTAGGTGGATTCATAAAGTTTGGCCAATATTTTGGAGACAAGGACTGGATTCAACTCTCTAGGGAGCTGTTCACGAATGTTTTAAATATAGGCAGACTGGTGAATATTATACAGTGTGTAAAGTGGCCACTTAAACCAGCCAATGACAGGTCACAAGTTTTGTGGATGCCTTGACTCTTTGAATATATTCCCTTCTGTAAAATGTTTGTTGTTTTTTGATAATATCTTACGGTGTAATTTGTTCTTTACTGTGTCCAAGAGGATGATGAATACTGTTCTGCGAGTGAAATAGACCCAGAACCCTAGACGAGTTTTAGGCTCGATTGCTGCTCTTTGGTAAAAATAAGAACATTAAAATTGAGTGGACTAGCATCTGAAGTGCAGGACTGATCATCTAACATATGATCAAAACATAATTAATATTTAAGGCCGTGCCCTATGCGCCATTGAATATGGAAAAAGAAAATATTATTTAATTTGTTATGTTTTTCATTGATGTTTTTCTAATTGAACACACCTGGACGGTTGGTTTAAATTACACCATAGACAAGTTGGTAGCATTGTCTCTTCATGGTGACACCACCCTCCTTACTTCTTAAGGGGCGGGCGAGGAGTAGGGTGGTTTCAGCTTCCGTTTTCAGGGCTAAACTTACAGGAAAATATTAAACATCACATTTGATCAAAATATTTTTTATATTTCACAAGCTCAAAACATCAAACTTCTGAGTTTTGAGTATAAATTGCCTGAGGAGAAGGTCAGGTGGTTTGATTTCGTAGCGAACGTTGAAACTCGAGACCGGACACAGCAGCCTCTGGCTTGGACACGTCCTGCGGGTGTCTCAGGAGAACCTTAACCCGAGCTGCCTCCTGGAAGACCGGCAATGACGATATTTCGGCTTTATTCAGTGGAACTAAAGGATGCAAAAGTGACATGGGAGATGGCGAGATTGCTGGCTAGCGATAGGATCTCCAGGAGGCGTTTGGTGATGTCCACATGCTGTGTTTGCCTACGTGTACGTAAAATACTGATTTCAAAAGTTTTTTAAACTGCAATAATTCATTGTTCCTTGAGTGGCGCGTGAAGCCTAAGACTGACCTTACCTCTGCGTAACAGATAATCAAAATAAGCTACATTTGGTTAAGGAATGCGGTGCCTTATACACCATTGAATGCAGAAAGGGGAATGGTAATGATGATGAAATAAAAATTTAAGTCTAACAATAAAATAACATTGTTTTCAACTACTTACTTTTAAAGTTTAAAGATTTTTGAAGTTTTTAACCACTTGTTTTAAAAAATTTAAAATAAGTGTAGAAAAACGAATTTGTTTTTTTAAATAATTATTATAGTGAATAACCACAAAGTTAGTGCTTCAAATACAAATTTTATGTTTACAACTCTTTTTAAAAATATTTTTATGACTTTTTGTGGACTATTCTAAATTCAAATTTTTTTTAAATTTATTTTATCAAAATAATATTCATCATCATTCCCTTTCCGCACCTAATGGTGCATAGGGCACTACATTGGTGCACCAATTGCAGCGTATCTTGATGATTTTTTGTTACATGAAGGCAAGATGATTAGTCTCACGCTACAGATACCAGTCCAGGAAAATATTCTAGTGTAAAACTACTACTTCTACCATCACGTCATTTCCCCGTAGGGGTAGGTAGAGAGAATGGACCGCGACACACGTCTATCCTGGCATATATTCCTAGCTTCTTCCACATTCATACATTTTGTCATACATGGCCTTCGGTTCTGTCTGCTGTTAACATAACCAGACTTAAGATTTTGGTTTACCTGATGATGCCACGTCTTCCTTGGTCATCTTCGTCTTACGTAAACGTTCGTTTTTGCTATATATACTTGTTTTATCATTCTTTCGTCGTTCATTGGTTCTACGTGACCAAACCATCTCAGAGACCCTGTCTTAATCGTCGTAAAACATTAAAAAAAAAATATATATTAAATCAATCATGTCGGGAATTGAACCCGAGACCTCTCGCATGGTAGGCAAATGCACTGACCACAAAATAACATTACAAATAACAAAATATTTAAGGCGTTATATTGGGACAAGACATCAAACCAGAAACTCTTTAGCAATGGTTCGACATTATTAAATACAATATCTACTCTCCAATAGCAAGAGTATAATAGGCCAAGATGCCTTATTACATTAAGTTTTTGTTTTCTCACTGAGAATCGAACCCGGAACCTTCTGTGCGTGAGTCAAGCGTCTTGACCTCTACACCACGGAGGCCACCAACTCTTTAACAATGGCATAAAAATTGAAATATTTTGGTAAATCATATGAACGCAAATACTTATTTTTCTATGAAAAAAATATGAGTATATCTTAAAGGTCCTTTGTCACCCCTAAATATATCACACCCGCACCCCTAAGTTGGTACTTCCGCTCGGGGATGGCTTATTCAGATAAACTTGTAAACAAAGCCTCGGAATAATAATTATTCTGCCAGAGATATTAACTTAATGAGACTGAAGGCCATTAAGTGTTATTAATTCGCGTCCTGAAGGAGAAGCGTTGTATCATATTTTACCTACCGTTCCTGGCTTACAAACTTGGAAAGGATTGAGGTATTAATTAAAACTTTCCGAGTTAATTGATGCCAAATAACTTGTAAGATTTATTTGAATTAAAATACATCTTGTACATGCGCTCTAGCATGTTTAAAAAATTTAAACAAGGATAGGAATTCGGGGCATTTAACATTTAAACAATTCATTATGTTGGGTGGTATTTATTTTTTTTATTTATTTAGGGAAAACAACATATAAGAATACAAAATATAAAAAATAGTACATACATGCAGTTAAAGTTTTTCACAAATATAATGAGAGAACATGTTACACAGTAAAGAGAAAAATAATATACTATATAAGACATGAGAAAAAAAAAGCTCGTAAGAAGGTTAAGGGATGAGGAAATAGAGTGGAGGAGTGGAGGCGAGGGGTTTTCATAATATAGTTGACCAATTCAACATTTTGATATTATAATGAAATAAACGTAATAAAAGGAACATAAATTTATTACACACTGACAAATGTTTCATTTTACAGAGTTTCAAAAAGTATTTTTTTTTAAGTCACAAAATTTTGTATTAAAAATATCTATTTAGATAACTCCCCATTTGGGGACAAAGTAAATTAAATTTGGAGCAGCTACGATAAATAAACGAGTTTTGAACATAATTTTTTTTTGGGCCATGAATTATAAAAAAAAATGTATTATTTGGTATAACTGTTAACTGTCTTCTGGTTGCTGATGATGCCGTGCTTCTTGCTAGCAGCAAAGAAGACCTGCAATTCTTGGCAACAAAAGTCTACGATGTATGCAAGGAAAGCAATTTGCTTATGAATGTTGATAAATCGAAAGTGATGGTTTTTGAAACGGAAACAAATGTGACTAAATGTGAGATCAGTGTGAACGGAGGTATTCTGAATCAGGTAGAAGGATTCGTGTATCTGGGAAGTATTTTTACTAGGGATGGAAATATCGAGAAAGATATTGAAAGGAGGGTGAGCGCCGGGAACAGGGTGAACGGTGCACTGAAATCTACTTTGGCAAACAAATGTTGATCGCAGGCGGCAAATCTAGCAATGGAGTTCTAGTGCCAACTCTAATGTATGGGAGCGAAGTATGGAATTAGAAAAATAATGATGAAAGTAGGTTAAATGCTGTCAAAATGCGATCCCTCCGGCAAATGTGTGGTAAAACGATGTATGATTGGTGCACAGATGTCGAGATCCGTGAACTGAATCGAACTTTATCGACAGAACCAAGAAAGGGGTGCTGCGTCGGTTTGGACATGCAGAGCAATTGGGGAGCGAAAGAGCGGCTAAAAGGATCTACGATGCGAATGTTAATGGATGCAGAAAACGAGGAAGATCGAGAAAGACATGGCACGATCGAATCCAACAAATACTTGGAGATGGACATGAAAAATTTAGAAGAGGCCTATATCCACCAGTAAAGGGTTGATAAGAAGAAGAAGATGAACCTTTAGATAGTTGACACATGCATACTACCGATGATAATTTATGGACTAGAGGCGACAACCCTTACAGTTACAAGAGTGTCCAAAAATTGAAATGCACCTTCGGTTCATGGAACGGCAGGTGCTTGGTCAACCTAAAATAAGATACGAGGAGATTAGACAAAGAACAAAGATTGCTGATGTCATGAACTCATGAACCGTGTAGTTGAACTAAAGTGGCAATGGGCAGGACATATGGCCAGGCGAAAGGACACCAGAATGCGGCATGGGCAAATAAAAAGAGTCTTCCGAGACACCAACGACATTGTCAATGCGGAGGAGTCAAGACAGAGAGACGAGGGGAAGGAGTTGGAAGAAGGTTATACCCAGCAAAGGAGCGATGAATGCTAGAGGAAAAAAATATGTGGTTAATTGACACAAACAAATACTGCAGTATAGAACCACCTTGAAAAAAGAAAAAAGAACACTAATAATACTTGATCAGAGGGATGATTATTCAAATATGCTGGATAAGAGGACATGCTGGTATCGTAGGAAATGAGAAAGCGGATGAACGAGCAAGAGCCGCAACTTGTTAAAAAACGGCACCTTTCTTCCCAAAATTTCCCCTTAGCTTTGCTAAACGCCGTATAAAACAAAATACGCAGCAGCGTTGGGAGGGTCATTACCGCGCTTCTTCTACAGGTAAAATCACTAAAATGTTTTTCCCAACGCTGGCTGATGCAGCTAACTTCCGTCGTCATCACTAAAGTACTTTCGAAACGACCTAAATTTTTACCTAACACGGAGCTATGAGAAGTTACCTAACTAGGTTTAAATTAAGGAATGATGACTATTGTCTATGCGATGATATTTCTTCACAGAGTATCGAACATCTGTTATTTCAGTGCCCATTTTTCAGTTTACAACGCCATAATCTTGAAATAGAATGCAAAAAGATTGAATACCCTTAACAGATATCCACACTGTACTTAAAATTAGTTATCACGCGCTATTGTTCTTGAACTTGGCAACTATGGCGATTGGACTTATAAAGGTAATAAACCAAAATCAGTAATCAAACATCCCATTTTCAAGACAAATAAAAACGATTTATTCCGAGTACCTTAGCCTTGTACATGACAAGTAAGGCTACTTAAAACAGAGGTCCAAATATATATTTAAAAAAAATAAAAAAAAACTCATCAGGAAAAATCTTGAAAATGGAAATCAAGTTGAGAAAAGTCCACCTCATTGTGATTTGGTCGGCGCATTCATGTAATATTTGTAGGGTCTATAGTCCATAATTGATGATACACACGTGTTTAATTAGTTCACCTGTAGTAGACTAATGACCGACGATGCAATGTCATCACTTTCTATAGAATCCAATACATTCGTATAATGCAACTCTTACAGTATTGCACGTGATTCCGGGAGCGTTGTTCTACAGTACGTTTACATTGTCCCTACCATGAAGAAATGAACTACAAAGAAGCGTCGTCTATAAAGAGACCATTGAACGCAACGCCAGTCAGCCATTCAAGTCAGTCAGCCCTACAAGTTCAGTTCAGTCAGTCAGTCCAGCTCGACGACGCGACGTCACTCAGTTCCAGCTTGTAGTTCAAGCGCAGTCTTTTTAACTCATCACCGCCGCTACGCTTGCGCTACACAACCAAGTGCTGTATCTTATTTGACATGTAATAAACACGCATTAAACAGCAACCTCGTGTCTTCTCTGTCAATCTCTAACTAGGGTAGGAGCTCCAACCAACCTAAATCATACATATTCATAAGGTCCTGTTTTCGATACCCGGTAAGAACGTGAAATACTGATTTTAAATATTCTTTAATCTGCAATATTTCTCTGTCCCTGGACAATGTCGAATGAGGCTTACTTTTTGCTGGAACAGACGATCGAGATATGCCGCATTGCGTGTGGCAAAGGGAGCGAAGTTTATTTCTGAACGCAGCAAAAGTTAGATACAGGGTGTCATAATAACGCGTAATAATGTAGTACCTACTCCCGATCTGTCATGGGGCGTGTTGACACGCGGCCACACGAGCGCCACAATTAGCCGCATCCATCATCCCTAATGGCTGTTACGTCACACCCACCGCAAAATGTTGCCCACTAAAGAAATTGTTAATACATATTTTTTTATTAAATAAAGAGAAATCACCGCTCAATGTTACAGAATTTCGAGATATCCAAATCATTTTTATCTACATAAAAATCGAGATCCAATTTTATTTGATTATTTAATGGGTAATATGCAATTAGTCTCAACTTCTGAGGTGCGCGACGTAGTTGTCGTTTTCGATCAAAATGTATCCTTTATTAGTCACACAAACAACATTACTAGTAAATCACTGAAAATGTTAGGCTTCATGTTACGTTAAGCAATTCAAAAACATAGGCACTTTGAAGTTGATATATACTTCATTAGTGAGAAGCCAGTTAGAGTATAACTCTACAATATGGACTTCTTACTACAACTTTCACCAAAAATCTCTTGAAAGAGTGCGAAAAAATTTTTAAAGGTATATACATTTTAAACTAAGAATCAGTCATGAACTTTCAAATTACAATTTTTTACTAAAAACATTAAATTTGTTTAAACTTTATGATAGAAAAAAAATTGTAGACATAGGTGGAGTACACATGATTCACGAAACCATTATTCTTTTATATGCGAAACATTTTTTTAACTGTTTCTTAGAAACTTTGATTTATTTATCAAAAAATACAAAAAGTAAAATACAAATTATCAAGTCCTACTGAACTGCATAAAATGCAGTTCGTCAGCTGGTGCTTATAGTTAAGTTATAATGTATATACATAATCTTATATCTCAAATTCTATAACATAAAAACACTCTTATTACTATGGGAAAAAAAAGAAAATATAAATCCCATGTGCATCGGAAATATGTTACGCGTTGAAAAATAAAAATTTGTCCAAATAAAAAAGAAAAACACAAAAAATCAATACAAAAAACCACGTTCTAAAAGCCAGATTTTCAGCAAAAGTTTTTCTCTGGAGCCTGATAAGTGTTTTTGTTTTTTTTTATATTTAATGGGAGCATATTATACGTTTCGGGTATATTGTACTCTAGTGTTCATATCCCGTATTTATTATTGAATTGAGGAAGAGCTAGTCCATCGACACTAGGAACCGAGTATTATATACATGCTCCAACTTATTTATATATTCAGATAGAGACGCATGCTGAGAAACCAGCTTGGACCATAAAAAAGCTCTAACGGATAAAATATTTATACATCTATACAACAAGGATATAAATTAAAAATAAAATCACCATTAAAATATAATCAAAAGAAAAATTAAATAATCAAATTCTTTTTAAATTATATTTTTAGTGATATAAGCCAAAATCGATATATATTTACTATACCTATGTTTGAAAATGTAAAAAATGAAATGAAAAATGCAAAATAGGAAAAACAAGACTGTACAAAATTTATAACGTTTTCATTTTTATTGAAGTAAAAATTTGTACATTCCAACCTTTGTAAATAAATTGCACACATTTTGTTTGGTGGTATTGATATCAATAAAAAGAACTTATAGTCTGTCTTTGGGCTATTCCCAAATAATTTCTTCATCGGTTTGGTTATTTCCCGATAAATTCTTCACCGGTTGAGTTATTCCCCAATATTTTATTAATCGGTTTGGTTATTACCCATTGATTTTTTCGTAGGTTGGGTTATTTCCCAATAATTTCTTTTTCGGTTCATTTATTTCCGAATAATTTCTTCAACAGTAGGGTTATTTTTCAATATTTTTTTAAGTGTCGCAATTAAAAAACACTACTTAAATCTTTTTGATAGTGAAAGTTATTAATGTAATATATAGAGACGGTGTAAAGTACTGTGTTCTATTTATTTATTTATTCATATTTTTTGCTTACAAACTATAATTAATAATAAAAATAATGTGATCTCACTGGGGTTTCCCGTGCCGAGGATACTTAACAATATACTTTTTTAAAATTTCAATTGAGAATAAACAAAGAAGACTAACTTAAAAAAAACGAAGATAATTAACAAATATTTATACAGTTTAAAAAACAAGGTATTTATGTACATCTATATTATTTATATTACAAAACACACAATGAAAATAACAAAAACCTAACATAAGCTATACAGTTGTGGAGCAGTTGATTCAATATTGGTATGGGCGAATGAGACAATCCATTTTACTTCTACCTAGCTCCACTATCCATTTTTCATAGCCCTATATGTTTCTTGCATTATGTTTTCTGACTATTTTGGATTGTATTAACTACATATGTATGATATTATGTGATGTGATAAATTTGTTTTTTTTATGTACGTTCCCAAATGAGTTTTTTTATAACTCCTGTAGCTCAATCACAAATAACTATCGACGTGCTAATAAGCGACGTGATAACAATTTATCACCATAGTTGTTTATCGTATTCGCGATCACAACGGAACATTCGTGAACACCTAATATCAAATGTCAAAATATTTACGTTTTGCGACGTATAATCCTGCTGCGCAATCACATATTTGAATTAAAAATAAATTCAAATGGTAAATATGGAAAATATTCCAAAATTGCTGTTTTAATTTATTTATTTATTATTTATCATGCTATTTATTGCGTTTAGCCGGCGGTTGGCAAGCCAAATGTCAAGAAAAGCAGTCGCCGTAGTAATTGTAATTTAATTTTCATCTTTTTGTATTAGATATTCCTAATTATTATGCAAATAAAATAAATTGTATTTTTTTCATAGTAAACGCCGATTTTTCACCAGTGAACTGTATTTATTTACGAGGAAAGCAAAAACGAACCGACACGAGCGTTGACTTAGAGATTACACACGCGTTGACTTATGACTGCGATAACTTAAGCGTGTACATTATTGTTCGCTCATCGCTCAAATAATTAGCATGTTTTTAAACATATCGATAGTTATTTGTGATTGAGCTACTGGGAGTTTTGTATCTACTTCATGTATTATATGTTTTACTTATAATAAAAAATAATAAAAAAATTGTTGGGGTTTTTCCCAATAATATCTTTTTAGGTTTGGTTATTTCCCAATAAATTTTTCGTCGGTTGGGCTATTCCCCAATATTTTTTACACCTCGGTTAAGATATGTATTAAAACGTTTTTCCACTCGTTAAAGATATCAGTATATATATATTTTTTCTTTTGATTTATATAATACAAAATAAACAGTTAATGTCACCCGGATCATAATTTTGCAATCGAAATAGTTTAATTGTAATAATAAATTGTGAAAGATTGAATACATCTGTAGAATGATAATAATAGCGTGCAAACCCGATCTTTCATAAAACTACCCCTCTTCGACAAAAGATTTTTGACACATGCGTGGTGCTATTTTGTCATCGTATTGTCATTTAGGCACAGTGGGCGGTTGTCAAACTGTCATTAGTGGTGTATAGAGTACCCACTACCCACCGCATAATACTCTTTATTCTTATACAATGTTATCCCTTATTTTACCTTGTGAGAGGATTTTCATGGGAAAATAATATTTTTTTTTCTCATAATGTCATAAAAGTAATACGTGTCACCAAAATCCTAAATTTTTATTACAATTATTTGCCGAAATCAATAAGCGAGTATATTTTCATACTGTAAACAAATACGAGTACAAAAGAAATATTAATTTTAAATTGTCAACTAGCGGGCAATTGTCAGCTATCGTCGACAATTACATGCTAAGGAATTACGCTTTCGCACTAAGCCTTTCGGGCTTCGTGAAACCGGCCTTCCGGGCCATAGTTTTCATTTCTTCGCACTTCGGTTGATTAGAATCTCAGCCACTTAGAAGTACCGTCCCTTTGGGCCTCAATATTATCACACGCAACTACACTGGCTCAGTATCAGGCATAGAAGAAACATTCACATTCTATCACTTCTCCACAATTTATCGTCGTTTATCTGAGAGAGCTCATCCAGCCTCTTTCACAACACGGACTATCTCTTCGTTCTAGTAACGAGATAACCCTTTTAATACCCTGTCATAGCTCTAATTTTCTTGCCTCCTCTTTCACAGTAGTAGCTGCTCGATTGTGGAATAATCTACCCACTAATGTTAGAAACGCCCTTTCTTTATTTACATTTAAGTCAAGATTGAAATGTCACTATTTAAATTGTTCCTTTCCTTCTTCTTTCGTTCCCACCCCCTCTCCTCTCTTCATAGTATAGTGTTATTTAAAAAAAATATATTTTTATTTTGTTAATCT
Source organism: Micrasema longulum (assembly GCF_059751315.1). Classification (NCBI taxonomy): domain Eukaryota; kingdom Metazoa; phylum Arthropoda; class Insecta; order Trichoptera; family Brachycentridae; genus Micrasema; species Micrasema longulum. Next base: position 381,738 of record NW_028279261.1, read on the forward strand.
TTGTTTTTAATTTTTGTATAAAATTGTAAGATTCAATATGTCCATGTATTTATAATTTTCTCAAACTGAACGGTTTGGGTAGGTAGGAAGAAATTACCTTAAGGCAATATGCTCGCCCTTATATGTATATTTATTGTATATGTATATAAAGTGTCAAATAAATAAATATTTTTTTTGTTCGGAGTAATCTTAATGTAATAAAGAATAGTCTCTCACTTAAAAACTGTACAAAATTTACAGAAATATTTGATATCTATGTAAAAATATTAGTAAGCATGTTATTAAAATTAAAAAGAAAAAGTTATTAAAAAAGATAACAGCCAGCCGTGGCCAAGTGTTACATACGAAAATGACCGTGATTTAGAGTTGATACCAGGATAAAAAGGCTCAAATTCCTGTGCGCGAGTATAAAGGACAGACGGAAACAGAGGCGGTTCCTTAGTATGTGCATAAGTGCATAAGTGCAGTGCACTGCCAAGTAAAAATATGTGCAAATAAATGAGTAATTTTATTGATAGTAAAAATATGTTATAGGTAGCTACCAAAAAACAGGGATTCGTTGCAATATTATTCTTTTAAACATCATAATATTCAATACTAGCGCCAAAAGATCTAGCAAAGTTGACTCTAGCGGACGATTTTCATATCTTGTCTACGCATGCGCAATCGTCCCTGTGCATGTTTTGTTTTGCACAATTCTTTATCCTGCATTTGTATGAAATATTTCATTTCTCCTAAGATCGTCATTTGAGCGAAATAGACAACGCTTCATACCGGTGAATCGTGCGTTAGAGAGAGAAGATAATATACCTACCCCGGGCATTGCCAACGAACGCGCATATTTGAAGTTTACAGTACGTTTGCAATGTCACTTTGAACATGCGCAATGACATGATATTGTACGAATTTAGTTGATTTAGTATCCTATAACGTGCGTATAATGTTAGGCAAATTTAGCGTTCCTGGTTCCGATGCGCGGTTTGTCATACTATTGCCCGTTTATCATCTCATATTGTTATAATATTATTGAACTTAATATGCAAGTTACAAGTTGACAAAATGTAAAGAAATGCACTGTCAATGTTTTCGGCCAGGAGCCGCCAGTGGACGCAACTAATCAACTGTAGATAAATTAATATTATAGATTATAATTACAAGCAGGCAACAGTCACTTTATTTAAAGTCTGTTTTGTAGTATAGCCGTGGGGACGTTATAAAAAAATGCATTAAAAAAATCTCAGATAGTTAATTATGTTATAATCATTTTGAAATTGTGTACTGAGTGGCAACCGTTGAAAAATATTTACTCGATAATTTAAATTATCGTTTGCATTGTATCAGTGCGGTTGTGGCGCGGGGCTGGTCACGTGTCCGTGTTTATCCGTCGGTAAAAGAGTAATCTTGTGTTACCATAGAAAACCAGCCAACCAGGTTATGGATAATATTATATAATAGATAGCTACCCTCGCACCCTTTGTTTGAAATTCGGGGGTGAAATTTTGATTAAAGAGGTTCGCATTTTATTTAAAATGAAGTTATTTAAAATTATTATATGTTATTTTTTTATCGGATTAAATTTTATTTAACGTAATTTAATTGCATTTTGTTATTTTTAATTTCCTCTTATTTTATTTATTTATGCATCAACGGTTCAAAGAACCTTTAACATAAAATAATTTACAGAAATAATCACAGCAGTGAACAATAATCATGTAGTACATAATATGATATACCTAATAGAATAATAAAAATTAAACAATTTTTGTGATCGGGTTGTGGTCCTGTGGCTAGTGTCTCGGACTCACGGACCATAGGTCCGTGGTTCTTATCCCACTGTACCCCAACTTGATACCCATTTTCTAATAGTGAGTTATTTAAAACTCGTTGAAAATGGCCTCAAAATTAAATATTTGGGTATATTATAAGAACACAACTATTTCTTTACAAAAAATAAATAAATAATAAAGTGAACATATTATACAAAATTAACATATTACAATAGATATGAAGAACATTTAAGAGAAGGTAATATAGAAGTCTAGGCATCTACAGGGCTTGTGACCTGTCGTTGGCTGGTTTAAGTGGCCACTTTACACACTGCGTAACATTCACTATTTTGCCCATATTTAAACATCTATATTCCTTCAATTCTTTCATCTGTTTTTTTACGGGTTGTTTTTACTGTTTTTTTTTAACCACAACAGGCCAGAAGGTCAAATTATAGTGGTGAATTACGGCGCAGAACACCCAGGCTTGAGAAAAATCAAATGTAATTTTTGTGTTCTCACCGGGAATCGAACCCGGAACCTTCCGTGCGTGAGTCATGCGTTTTGACCACTACACCACGGAGGCCGCCCTCTGTTGATTTTTGTCTTCTATATTACCTTCTCTTGAATGTTCTTCATCTCTGTAGTAATATGTTAATGTTAACAGCTCCCCAGGAATTTGGACAAACTCAAAATATTGATGATGAATCCACCTGGTCCATGAAGAAGTATGGAAATTGAAAAAATAAAATTTTCAGGCGTTGCCCAGTATGCAGGTAAAATAATTCAATTAGATGAATCTCACCCGCATCAATAAAGGTTTCAGCTCTTTAACTTCACAAACATCAACAGATGAAAGAATTGAAGGAATAAAGATGTTCAAATATGGACAGAATGGTGAATGTTACACAGTGTGTAAAGTGGCCACTTAAACCAGCCACTAACAGCCCTGTAGATGCCAAGACTTCTTCATCTTCTTCATCTTTGTTGTAAAATGTGAAAAACAATTGAAATAAAAAAAAGAAGAATTAGGACAAACTCAAAATATTGTTATAAAAAAATCCTCTAATTTTTATTTATTTGACGATTCTCATTTCTTTCAAGATGCTACTATTTCCTAAGTAAAGGATGTTTCCCTTCCCCGGTCGCCTACCCCGGCCGCCTTCTCCGGGGGGTGGGTGCTAGGGTTGGTTTCTCTCACTCAGCGGTTACCAAATAATAAATAAGGCAATTTATTGTGCAGGCTCCGCCCCAATATCACGAATACGCAGACACATACAAACACAAACGCATACCTTACTAACACACACAAGCACGTTCCGTGTTTGGGATAACCGCAGCTTAAGAGAATGCGAAACAGGGCTTATGACCTGTCATTGGCTAGTTTAAGTGGCTCTTCACCAACATCAACAGATGAAAAAATTGAAGGAATATAGATGTTCAAATATGTGTAGAATGATGAATGTTACACAGTGTGTAAAGTGTCCACTTAAACCAGCCAATGACAGGTTATAAGCCCTGTAGATACCTAGACTTCTGTATAATATCTAATATCTTCTAAATGAACTACTTTTGATGGTGTCACAAGTTCTTCTAAATCTATCGGTGATAGAGTGTTGTGATAGATTTCCGGTTTCCGGGAAGCCAACCTACCAATCAGGACAACGCACAGCAGAGAACTAGTGACGTCACGCGCGGAGCGGAGTAATGAAATAATTATAAAACTTTAAAAATAATCATGACTAACGATAATATAATAGGTGAAAAAATTGATTGCTTTGATAGTCTATTAAAAACTATTTTCTAAATATAAATAAATATAATAAATATTTTCAAAAATAAAAAAAAACAACTGAATTTCTTTATTCTTTGGCTTAGATTGTTGACATTACAAAATTAAAATTAATTTCAACAGAGAGGGAAAACATTATTGAGAAGGGAATATGGCCGTCTAGGCATTTACAGGACTTATGACCTGTCATTGGCTAGTTTAAGTAACCACTTTACACACTGTGTAACATTCACCGTTCTGCCCATGTTTAAACATCCACATTTTCTCAATTCTTCCATCTGTTGATTTTTCTGAAGTAAAGGAGCTAAAACCTTTATTATGTAGGTGAGATTCATCCGGCTGAACCAAATCTCCTACTAGGCAACGCCTGAAAACAATTTTCCAATTTTTATACTTCTTTTTTTACCAGGTAGTTAATTAAACAATGTTTGAGTATGTCCAAATGCCTGCAGACTGGTGAATGTTACACAGTGTGTAAAGTGGCCTCTTAAACCAGCCAATGACAGGTCATAAGCCCTGTAAATGCCCAGATGTTCATATTCCCTTCTCAATAATGTTTTTCCTTTCCGTTGAAATACATTTAAATATGAATGACTCCCTAGGGAGGAAATCCAGCCAGTCTACAGGCATTTGGACATACCGTTTGAAAGGTGAAAAACTAGAAGACAAAATTAGTGTAGAATAAGTTAACATATTACAACAGAGATGAAGAAGATTTAAGAGAAGGTAAAATATTGTTGATAAATTACCTGGTCCATGAAGAAGTATAGAAATTGAAAAAATAATATTTTAAGGCGTTGCCTCGTATGTAGGTGAAATAATTCAATTAGATGAATCTCACCCGCATATATAAAGGTTTCAGCTCTTTAACTTCACAAACATCAACAGATGAAAGAGTTGAAGGAAAATAGATGTTCAGATATAGGCAGAATGGTGAATGTTACATAGTGTGTAAAGTGGCCAATTAAACCAGCCATTGGCAGGTCATAAGCCTTGTAGATGCCTAGACTTCTATATTACCTTCTCTTAAATGTTCTTCATCTCTGTTGTAATATGTTAATATAAACAGCTCCCCAGGGAGTTGAATCCAGTCCTTGTCTACAAAAATTTGGACAAACTCAAAATATTGTTGTAGAATAAGTTATTGGAACTTATTTTAATCTTTTTTTTTATTTTTTAACGTAAATATGATTTTTTAACCATAGTTTGAATGAAGTTCCGATGTATTTAAATCACAAATGTCTATAACTACCAGCAAATAATAAAAAAATATTATAATTTTAAATCGATTGATATGAAGTAGGGTATGTTTGCCTATGTATGCCTTTATGACGTACCTAGGGACAGGGTACCTAATGAGAACAGTATGTATGTATTTCCGATCTCGGCCGACCAGCTTCTGTAAGGGAGAAAGCTTTGCTTCGCTTTGGGTAAATATTGGTTCGTTTTGCGGCGAACAGGCAAGGCTTTTGCTTGATGCTCGAGGCTTCGTCATAGGGTATTCCAAATGTCTAAAAAGTACTACAAAAATGTTTTTCGAAGTTTTGTTTGTGATTTAAACATTTTGGACATTCCAAGACCACTCGATTTTTTAAGGTGATTCTAAACAACAACAACAAACCATCACGCCGTTTTCCCGTAAGGGTAGGCAGAGAAGATAGAACGCCACAACACTATCTTTGCAACAGATCTCTCTTCCTCTACATTCATACATCTTCTTATGCACGCGCGCCAATTTTTCCGACTTTTGACATGTCCATCTTTAAGTAATGGTTGGATTTGAGCATGCCATGTCTTTCTCGGTCTTCCTCTATTTCTGCATCCATCAACATTCGCATTGTAAATATTCTTAGCCGTTCTTTCGCTGTCCATTCGTTCTACATGTCTAAACCAGCGCAGAGCTCTTTTCTTGAGATTCTAAACGAAAATATGAAACTAATTATTCATAGATGGCGCTTTTATAATTTTTTACTAAAAAATGCAATTTTTACGTTTATTTTCAATGGAAATTTTGCAAAACTTGTTTTGGGAAAACTTTGCACAATATTGATTGTTACAAATACCAAAACAATATAATTAAGGTCCTTTTCACAAAATGGTGTACAAAACAAAAAATAAGATACATATTTTTTTGTTAGTAGTTAATAGACTTCCATATTCCCTTCTTCTTCTTTTGTCCCACCGAGCAATTATTCCTTTAATTATGATTTATTACATTTTTTAATCGTTTTGAGGTTGGCACTTTTTTCTTAAAAGCCTTAATAAAAAAGAGAGGAATGAGAAAGTTTTGAAGTTATATTAAATTCCGACATAACTGTCTCTTTAATAAAGCGAACGCCTAGATGTTAAAATAATGTCGCTAGGTTCTCTCTCAGATTATATGCGTCAGAAAGTTACTACTCTAAAAAAAGGTGTATCGAGACGTTATAGAAACCGGCTTTGTAGTCGATCGGTAGATACATACAGACGATTGTTAAGCGTACCTTAAGGGTGATTTCCAAAAGTCGTGCAAAATTCATTTTGAAACGAGCATTTTTTGCTTGAATTGGGATTAATTGGAGTTTATAATCGCTTTGAAGAGTGCATTTTTTATTACAGAAGCCTATTTAAAATATAAATGAGAATTATTTTTAATGTTAATGACGTAAGGAACGTGAAATTATTGTTTGCGGTCATTCCATTGGCTTGTTTCTATCATAAGATGTCGATATGACAAGTAGGTAGAACATACCAAGGTAAGATACAGATAGTACAGAAGTTAAGTATACCGCCTCGATATATACAGATGAAGATAGCGTTCATAATCGAGGCACTGGATAATTGGCAATCCAGACGAATGGAGTTCGGATAAACGAAGTTCTACTGTGCTAACTTAAATCGACTTTTTACTGTCTCCCTGTAGCCGAAGTAGACACGAGTGGTCCAGCGATGCACCATCGCACAATATTAAGTGTAATTGAATCCCCGTTCCCCCTATATTACCATCACCACCAACTGGTACCCTGGACCCATTGGGACAAGCAACTAGCTCACGGTGGCCCGTTCGGGACACCGGACACCCTCCCCTACTCCCGGTATGTCCACTCGGCGTAATAGGGAAATATCACATCCGTAAGACTGATTATCTTACCTTCAAGTTACAAAAAAAAATATCGAGATACGCTTCAGTTGATACATCAATGCAACGTCCTATGCACCATTACGTGCCTAACAGGTATTTTTTTATTTATTATTATTTTATTTATTTATTAACGGACATTGCCCATGTATACCATTACTAGGGTTCAAATATTACAATCAAAGAATAGTTTAAAACATTAAAAAAAGAAAAAAAAGCATTGACCAACATAAGGGACATCGAGACAAAATCTGGACTATTTATTTAGTGCTCGCTTAAATCGTTGTAAACTTAAACCAAAAAAGTCCAGATCTTGTCTTGAGTTAACAGTACGACAAAGACGGAACATTGGAGAATAAAGGCCTTAGTTTGTTCTATGCTGATCGATGAACAGTGCTTCATTTGAATTGAATGAATTTCACTTATCCCAGTAATGATGGAACATCGATTATACTATTTAGTATGCCGAACATATATATGGAATCAATGTTAGTCCTACGTTTTCGTAGACTAGAAATATTTAACTTTGACTCTATATCAGCATAAGAATAATTACCTCTCTCTAGTCCAAGAATCCACGCTACTTTTCGAAACAAGCGATGTTGAACTGATTCAATGTCATTTATGCCATTGACATAGAATGGACACCAGACCACGGAGGCATACTCTAGAAGAAGGAGAACAGTTAGGCAATAAAGAGTTTTGATTGTACGGACATTAGTAAAATTAGAGGATATTCTGTTAATGAAGCCAAGTAATTTCAGTGATTTATTTACTGTATTATCTATATGCTCGTTGTATGTCAGTTTATAGTCCAAAACAACTTCTAAATCTCTGATGAAGACGTTGGTTGTGTGGAGACCAGAGAGTGAGGGACGAACTTGTTATGTTTTCGATGGGCGCAGTGTCCAATGGACGCGTATACGTCACTCGCCCTTTTCTGTCCGGAGACAATGCTGGCGGACCAGCATTTAGATCTGCTGCGTAGAATTTTTGAAATCACTGCATTTTTAATGTCCAGCAAACCTAAATTGTAAGCAATTTCAAATATTTTATTTATTATTCCCAGAAGTTAAATCCATCAAATCAAACCATTTACTAGATTCAACACGCTACAAATAGGTAGATTATCTCTACAAATTAATCACGTCGGGGTCACCAGTCTTTGCCTATAAACATTCGGACAAACTAAAAATACTGGTAAATAAATTATGATGAAACACGTTTCTTCAAAATGTTGATAAAAATAAATCTCCCCTTAATTTGAGAAATATGCATGTTTAATGTTAGATGAAACGGTAAGTTCGTTATGCAAGGAATGGTTTTAACCCCCTGGACCCGAATTAATTCATTTGGATATGAAAAAAATGTTTTTTATGCTGTATATATGTTATGTACTACACAGCAAAAAAACACATTTTATTCATTAAGTTAACGTTTATTTTCTAGAACTTCAGTTTATTATATGAATATTTAAATCGATCACTGATTGGGAGCTGGTTATTTTTATTTATTTACTTTTAATTTTGCTTTAATTGTGCTTCTTGCTAGCAGCAAAGAAGACCTTCAATTCTTAGTAACAAAAGTCTACGAGGTATGCAAGAAAAGCGATTTGCTTATAAATGTTGATAAATCGAAAGTGATGGTTTTTGAAAGGGATGAAAATATAACTAAATGTGAGATCAGCGTGAACGGAGATATTCTGAATCAGGTAGAAGAATTTGTGTACCTGGGAAGTATGTTTACTAGGGACGGAAAGGCCGATAAAGATATTGAAAGGAGGGTGAGTGCCGGGAACAGGGTGAACGGTGCACTAAAATCTACTTTGGCAAACAAATGTTCATCGCAGGAGGCTAAACTAGCAGTTCACAACGGAGTTCTAGTTCCAACTCTAATGTATGGGAGCGAAGTATGAAATTGGAAAAATAATGATGAAAGTAGGTTGAATGCTGTCGAAATGCGATCCCTCAGGCGAATGTGTGGTAAAACGATGTATGATAGGTGCACAAATGTCGAGATCCGTGAAGTGTGTAAGGCTGAGACATGCATTATTGACAGAATTAAGAAAGGGGTGCTGCGTTGGTTTGGACATGTAGAGCGAATGGACAGCGAAAGAACGACTAAAAGGATCTACGATGCAAATGTTGATGGATGCAGAAAACGAGGAAGACCGAGAAAGACATGGCGCGATCAAGTCCATCAAATACTTGAAGATGGACATGTCAAAAGTAGGAATAATCGGCGTGCGTGCATAAGAAGATGTATGAATGTAGAGAAAGCGAGGTCTGTATGCCAAGATAGAGTGTTATGGCGTTCTATCCTCTCTGCCTACCCCTACGGGGAAACGGCGTGATGGTTTGTTGTTGTTGTTAATTTTTGTTTATTTATTTATACGTAAAAAAATAACGTATCCCTAACACCATGAGACCAGGAGGCCAGTATTGAGTTGAGACACAACATAATATAATGCAAACCATACATATTATTCAAGAACACAAAAATTACAATTATTATATAAATGTAAATTTTAACCAACATCTGGACAACAAGATTCATAATATACGTACAAATATATGCAATGTCTCGCAGCAGTCTCCTGCAATGGTCTCTTTCCTTAGACAAAGTCCAACCTTATACACTTCTCTTGAAAATGGCATTCGTTTTGGAAAAACAAACTATTTTTTTTTAAATTTTTTTTTTCTTAATATCCTTACAGAGATGAGGTAGAATTTTTTCAAATTCAGGATTATGGATATTCGAGCGTTTACAGGGCGTATGACCTGTCATTGGCTGGGTTAAGTGGCCACTTTACGTACTACAACATTCCCCATTCCGCTTATTAGCGAATATCCACACAGGTAACATTTTTGATTTTTGTATATATGTTATTAAATGAGAAACCATTCACAAGCGAGTTGGAGCGCCATCCATGTATTGATATTGAAGTTAAGTATTTTTGATTAGCATATTACTTTATTTTATATATTTAAGACTCTTCCAGATTTGTGTATGTACAAAATACACTTACCAAAAATAATGTTGTATTATTTAGTTATTTAGTATATTTTATTTTTTAAATAAAAAACGAGAATTCTGATAACCGTTTTGCCTCGTTTGGGCATTTTCAAACGAATTTAAAGATTAAGTACACTGAAGATCTAGCCACTCAAAAACCGACGATAACGAGGCTGCTAATGAATTGGCAAGGCTGGGAGCTGAGACAGCCCCAATAGGCCCTAAGCCCAAATACGCTCTTTGCAAGGAGCTTAGGCCATGGGCCAGGAAGCAGAGCGTAATGCTCTGGTAAAAAGTGGCTGGTCAACACCATACGAAGGAACCGATAAAAGGGTACTAACAAAAGCTTTTGACCTAATAAAGCTGAGCCGAAATCAATTGAGGGTTGTCACTACCCTTACAGGGCACTGCAGATTAAACAAACACCTTGCTAGAATGAACTTTTCCGAAACTTCTAGATGTGGGTTCTGCAGTGCAGATAAGGAAACACCTATACACATTCTATGTTAATATTAATGAATAAAAACGTTGGCTTGCCTTGGAAAAATACTTTTTATCGATAAGTAGGTGTGATTGAATTCCAAAACTAAAAATTGTTAATTTGCAAATATTTAATTTAAGTAGGTACTTGTCAATGGTTGAATTCTGAAAGATAAAATAAATATTTTTTCGAATATGGCATTATTTTTGCAAACGTCAAACTTTGGTCGTCTCACCAACAAAGGGGTGTACTTATGTAGGAATACGATTTTTAAAAATGTATTAAATTTAATATTATTTTAGTGTTATCAAAAATCCAATAAAAAGAAATAAATGGGCGGAAATTATAAGGAATTTAAGGAAAGAATCTGATTGAGATCCACAAAAAACAAATGATGTTACAAACAAAAAAAACAATATCTTTCCATTTTTTGTAAATGCATTCTCCTCGAATGCAACCCTGGTAGATCGATGAATAAAACATTTATGCTCCTTACTTCTTTAAAACATTAGATTGAAGATTTTAATATCTACGAACACACACAGCGCAAAGATCTATATTTCTCTGAAAACCGCACGTAAATCGGTTAAGCCGTTTAGGAGGAGTACGGTGACATCTCACGTACATGGGAATTATCGATATAAAGATTATCAGCGCTATGATCCTCGGGGACTATTTGTTAAACTTGAAGATATTAAAGAGCTCGCGCCCTACCTAACAGTCCAATGTTTTACGGATTTTGGCTTGGAGGGGGAGATTTAGCAAAATGTATAATCTCGCCTTCCACACAGTAGCCAGGCTCTTTATAGATCTGGGCTTGGAGGGTGAGAACTATTCACAATAGATCTTCACGCTTGCAGTGTCATCAAGATTTTTTAAACATTAAGAATAAGACCGAAGGTCTTTACATAAAGTTAAGTCAAGGTACTGACATAATTTTTTAAAGTATCGTACTTGGGAGTTCGGGTATTTATATTTATGTTTACGAGAAATTTGTATAATTTGTATAATTTTTAATATAATGTAAGTATTTATTTCGATGCATAATATGTAAATAAATGCTTAAATTATAAAGTTTCGTGAAATATGAACAGTAAAAACATGCCTTGAATATTATTTAGACTGACGACAAGAATTCCTTTCTAAACAAATAAGCTTGCCAGAAGCCAGGTATCCAACTAAAAAAATACTTTTCTATGTAATGCCGACTACAAACATAATCAGAAAAAATAGAGACGTTGTTCTATTCAGTTGGTACGTATCTAAGTAAATAAATCTTTAATTTTGTTTATATTTGAATACACACCGGCTGAAAGGGTCAACTGCAAACACCCATTACATGTGAGCCGAATGAGAATAATGTCTTCCTAAAAGTTAAGAGAACTTAACTCATTATGTGGAACCAATTCGTTTAGTTTAGCTTCAAACATATTTCTATTCAAGAATTAAATTTAGTCTTCGTAGAGACGAAATCGTATTTTTTTATAATTTTGTCTGTCCTAATAACTTAATGTTGCCTTTATGAATATTTTTTTTGTATTATTTACAAGCCTTCTTTTAATGTTCTTTTTATTTAATTTTTGAAAAAAACAAATTGTTATAACTCGGAATGTTTAGTCCCATATTTAAACTTTTTGTTTTTTTTATTTATTATATTTCTTAAATTTCGTGTTCCGATTTTTAATTTTTATATTTACCCAGTAAAAATCCAAATACCGCATTTATAACACCTGCATAACACCAATTCTCCTTTACGGATGCAAATCGTGGCACCTGTTCCCAAAACAGCTAAATACTGAGTTATGAGAATAGGTGTCTCAGAAGAATCTTGGATGTGCGGTGGTTTGACTTTGTGCGGAAAAAAGTAATAAAAGTAGTAAAAGTAAAGAGAGCAGACGCAGCAAACTCTGATGACAATTGTCATCAAGCGGAGGCGATACGGTTGGCTTGACCATGTGCTGCGGATGCCTCCTGAGAGCCTTAACCACGCTTGCCTACTTTACAAGGCATCAGGTTCTCGACGTCCTGGACGTCCATCGACTGTTCGTTCGCAGTTCATGACAAAACTACGAGACGCGAACCTGACTTGGGAGGATACACAGGAGCTGGCGGTCGACAAAAATTCCTGGAGGATTTACGTGGACACCATATGTTCCAACTAGGAATAGGACACGGAATTATGATTTTTCATACAGAAAACTTAATTTTACTTTGTAGATGAAATTTAAGATAAATTTTAACACCCACCAGAATACGTGCAGAGGTGGGTTTATCAATATTTCATTGAGTTTGTCCTAATTTTTGCCGACAAAAACTGGATTCAACCCCGAAGAGTCGAAGAAATATAGATGTTTAAATAAAGGTAGAATGACAAATATTACAACGTGTAAAGTGGCCTTTTAAACCCGCCAATGACAGGTCAATGACAAGCCCTGTAGATGCCCATATTCTAAAATGTTTTTCATCTCTGTTTAAACATCTTCTAAACGGCTTAACCAATTTACGTGCGGTTTTCAGAGAAATGTAGATCTTTGCGCTGTGCGTGTTCGTAAATATTAAAATCTTGAATCTAATGTGTAAAAAGAAGAAAAGAGCATAAATGTTTTATTCATCGATCTACCAGGGTTGCATTCGAGGAGAATGCATTTACAAAAATGGAAAGACCATTGGTTCCCCGAGGATAAGGTTCTTTTTATAATGTAAAGCGTCACATTCACATATAATGTGTATAGGTGTTTCCTTATCTGCATTGCAGAACCTACATCTAGAAGTTTCGACGAGGTTCATTCTAGCAAGGTGTTTGGTCAATCTGCAGTGCCTTGGGCGGGCTCTAGTAATAACCCTCACTTGGTTTCGGCTAAGCTTTATTAGGTCAAAAGCAGAACTTCTTATATAACCCAAACGGGTTTTTAAAATCAGAAATATATATTTCTTTAAATGGCTACGGAGTTTGCCGAGAATTCCCGATCAGCAAATCATCCCAAATGTGATAGCAGTTTAATTCATTATATCGAGTAATCGCATATGAATAGGTTTTTAATGGATATAAAATTGTGCCCTTCAAAAATAAACAAGTCCGCAGAGTCTGCGCAACGAAAGTAATCATTATACAGGCGCACAAAGGTGCGGATATCGCATGCAGATAATAGGGGCAGTTATGACGATATGGGGTTGGGAATTGCGCCCCATCTAAATTAAAATCTAAAGCCTTGTAAACAAGGCAAGTGTTCACTTTTTCGGGGCTGCGAATCCACCCTATTGTATTGGGGAAAAATCTAGTCTGCAAAAAACATCAAACTTTTAGGATAGGGTTTTTTTTTTGTTTTTAAAATTTATCAAATTAAAAAAATCATCAGACGATATTATTTTTATGTAAAATAATTAATAGTTTTAAACGTATCCCCCGAGTTAAAAATATTTGAGAATCAGTTGCACACCGAAAACTTAGGTTGAAAAAGTAAGTAATCGATTGTTGCGTTTTAGGCAAAATGGGTTGTTTATCTTACGTTTTCAAGCGATCAATTTAATCCATTTTGACTGAAAATTTGTTTATAATTAATATTATTTAAATGAGAAATATTTGAATTTGTTGCAACCGAGAGGAAAACAATTTCGAGATGGAAATATGCAAATTAAGGCATTTATACGGCTTATGACCTATCATTGGCTGGTTTAAATGGCCACTTTACGCACTATGTAACATTTGCCATTCTGCCTTTATTTAAACATCCACATTTCTTCAATGTTTTTCATCTCTGTTGCAACGAATTTAGATCTAAATAACTCCCTAGGGAGGAAATTCATCCAGTCTACAAACATTTGGGCATACTCAAAACATTGTTAAAAATAATTATTTGAGTTTTGATTATATACCCAAATATTTAAATTTATTAATATGTTTTCAACGAGTTGCATATAATCAACTATAAGAAAATGGGAATCAAATGTGGAATAGTGGGGTTCGAACATCGAACCTCTGATCCGTAAATTCGCGTGACTAGCCCGGAACCACAGCCCGGTTCAATTGAACTTTTTCGCTCATCACACAAGAGATCTCGGGTTTAATTTCCGACATGGTTTACATGTAATATTGATTTAAAATGGTGTTTTTACACTAAAATATTTTTTAGTCTGGACTGGCCCTTGAAGCGTAAGACTGATCATCTTACCTTCATGCAACAAAAAAATATCAAAATACGCTGCGATTGGTGTACCGATGGAGTGCTCTATGCACCATTAGGTGCGGAAAGGAAATTATGTTGATGATGAAATTTTTTTGAATGAAACTGACCCTAAATTTCAGATTCGAACGAAAACCAAATATATTTGAAATCAGCCCTTTAATAAATAAATAGAAAATTCCTTAATGTTGAGAACCTTTAGTTATAAGTAATTGTATAATATGAGGGCCTTTGTGTGTGTGTTTATGCTACTGTGACGTCATTGTTTGCCCATAATCGCATTTCCAACACATGCTCGACATAAATAATAGAATGATTGAAGTTGATATAGAAGACAATTCTCTACACGCAAAAATAATCGTTTTATTATTTATTGATTTACTTATTTATACTAAAAAGTGTACTCAAAAAGTAATAACGCAGGATATTTTGTTAGCAAATCATTAAAAAAATAAAAAATTGTGGCTTATTTTTTTCTGAAATAACTTGGCATCAAAATATTCTAAAAAAAGTAACAAAGATTATTCAATATCACTATTATACATTTTATTTTCCATTTTTCCAATTACATATATCGTTATTATTATTGTTATTGTTGGATAATTTATACAGCGCCATTTTTGTGAAAATCTCTTCGGGGGAGTTGTAAAAGAAATAATTATCACAGCACGTCCTGCAGCTACAGAGCGCAAGGACGATTGAGATTCTAGTTCCTCTTTTCCAATTATGATCTATTTAAATTATAACTGAGAAGAGCTAGATTACACGTCTTGCAGCTGCAGAGCGCATGGACGGTAAGTAATATTCTTAATAAAATAATACTTAACTTTATTATTGTTATCAAAAACATTTTTCACTTTGTGGTATGACATTTTACACTTATTTGTTTATAAATTTGTATAAACCACTTAATTTTTTTAATTACACTTTGACCGGTTTTAAGGTTACTACCTCATCGTCAGGAATTTAACTAACTTATAATTACACGCTTTGTTATTTATATAATAAAATATTGTATGAAAAAGACAGAAAATTGTGTGTAATTATAAGTTAGTTAAATTCCTGACGATGAGGTAGTAACCTCGAAACCGGTCGAAGTGTAATTAAAAAAATTAAGTGGTTTATACAAATTTATAAACAAATAAGTGTAATACTTAACTTGTTTATCAGATACTCTAAACACAATGACAATTACAATCACCTACTCCACAAACGTATAGTTTATGTTAAGTTTTTGTTTTTTCATTGTGCGTTTTAAAATATAAATAATAAAGGTTTATATAAATTAAATATAAACATAAATACGTAGTGTTTAAAACTGTCAAAATAAAAACAAAATGTTATTTCTCTGTATATTTAGTCTTCTTTGTATATTCTCAGATGTAAAAAATATACATTCTTAAGTGTCCTCGGCAAGTTATTTTTATTATCATCTTGGCGGCCTCCATGGTGTAGTGGTCAAGACGCTTAACTCACACACGAAAGGTTCCGGGTTCGATTCCCGGTGAGAACACATACATTAAATGTGCCTACAATTTTTTTTTATCAAGCCTGGGTGTTCTGTGATGTAATTCACCACTGTCATTGGGCCTCCTGGCCAGTTGTAGTGCAAAAAAAAAGTTCCGGGTTCAATTACCGGCGAGAACTAAAAATTTCAATGTGATTTTTCTCAAGCCTGGGTGTTTTGTGATGTAATTCACTACTGCAATTGGGCCTCCTGGCCCGTTGTGGTGCAAAAAATAAATAAATAATATTATCAACCATAATAATTATCAACTATTGTTTATAATGGAAAAAAAATAAAAAATAAATGTATAATTTGATCGTCCATGGTTCTTCCTTCCCGAGGTCCTTAAAATTAGGTTCCGTATGTTTGTGGCCGCAAATCGTAGAAATTAATCGATGGATTGACTAATTTTTTTTACAGAACATTGCATTTAAGCTGTGAGCAATAAACGATAAACTTGAACGACTTCAGAATGCATGCATAAGGTATATTTTTAGTCTTAGGAAATATGACCACATTTCTGACTATCGTAGGCAACTGAAATGGCTCAAAATTCATCAGAGCGGAAAGACTATCACTCCCTTTCACTTCTGTTCCATGAACTTTCTAATAGTCCTAACGCTCTTATATACCTGCGTGAAAAATTTCAACGCTTATCAGTTCATGGTTTACCTCTTCGTTCTAATTCTCAAAGCACTCTCTTAATACCCATCCACAATTCCTCTTTCTTCTCTAACTCATAAAGTGTACATGCGGCTCGGCGGTGGAATCATCTTCCATCCACCATCAAAAATGTTACTATATTATCTCTGTTTAAATCACGCCTGAAGAAACATCTATTTTCTCTTCCTTAATCTCTCTTCTTTTCTTCGTTCCTCTTTTTTTCTTTTTCCTATTGAGTAATTGTATGGATTTAAGGTAATTTATACATAAATACATTTATTTCTATTTTTAAACCTTTTTTATCTTAATTTTTTATTTAAAAAAAACCTTTAAATTTGTAATTTTGAATTTCCGCGAAAACGGTAATCTCATTGACCACGCCCCTAATACGTCACGATTCATGTTTATTTGTTCCTGGCCATCGAAATTCCTTTGGAACAATATTACGAATCTTGACGTCACAACAACCGAGGTCAAACATGTCGCGTTTTTCTAGCAACGCATTTTTATTAAATTTATTTTTCACATTTATGTACGAAAACACTTCTCCACAGTATCCATATTGATTTTGAAAATACAATTAAATTATTCTAAATCCATTTCATATATTTTTATCGGTACTCGTAGTATGCGATATTTCCCTATTGTCAACGCCAAACATGTTGCGTTTTTGTTGGGAAAAATTTTCGAACAATTTCATTTTAAAAATTATGAATGAAAACGTTTTACCCATGTTTTACCATTATATCCATCAATATGGATATAATCAATGTCAATACATTGAGAATATTTTTTTTTGTAAATTCATTTTACATATTTTTGTTGGTATTTGTAGCATTTGATATTTTCCTATTGCATAAAAAACTCCCCTTGGATCAAATCCAGCAACTGTCCACAGACATTTGGACGTTCTTAAAATCTTGATTTCGTTTTTTATTGATTTGCCAGTCGCAGAATCGCAGCACCTAAACGCCTTAACTACCAACTTCGAGATTCTAATCCGAGATATCCCCCCTCTCCCTCCCCCCCACCGTTTCATCCCCTAGCCCGCCAAACTATCCCCCCGCGGGGGCGTCAATGATGCGACAAATTGTTTTCACTCTCCGCCCCCTTACACGCTCTTCTAAGTACGCGATCCCTCTACGGGAATACGAACATATAAGTACAACAGAGGTTGAAAACACCCGGTAGTCACCTTCCTACTGTTTAAATATTTTCACAAATAAAAAACATTGAAGATGACCTCATTAAATGATTAAAATTGACAAACACACATTATTTAATACTAAATAAAAAAAAAACCATTTCACACCGTAAAAACATACAACTTATTAAACATTTTGAAGTATAGGCATCTACAGGGCTAATGATCTGTCATTGGCTTGTTTAAGTAGCCACATTACACACTGTGTAACATTTACTATTCTGCCCATATTTGAACATCTATATTCCTTTAATTCTTTCATTTGTTGATGTTTGTGAAGTTTGTGAAGTGAAGTGTTTGTGAAGGGCCACTTTGACCAGCCAATGATAGGTCATAAGCCCTGTAGATGCCAAAACTTCCATATTATCTTGTCTAAAATGTTTTTCACCTCTGTTGTAATATGTCAATTTTAACAGCTCCTCAGAGGGTTGAATCCAGTCCTTGTCTACGAAAATTTGGACAAGCTCATAATATTGTAGATATGTTCCTTTTGTTTAGATTTTTGTTCATAATATGTTTCTTCATATTATAACTGTTACAATTGGCTTAGGCCGAAAAGAAATAAATAATTGAATACGTTGTATTCTGTAGCAATAGTATTTGCACATCTGTCCACATAAGATAAACGCCCTGGAGTACATCAACTTGATTTACTCTATGGAGACATAAAGAACAAAGAAACGCAGTCCATAAAGAGACCACAGGGCGCGTTAACGCCAGTCAGTCCAACCAATTCAGCTCAAGTCAGTCAATTCCAACATGTAGTCCAAACGCAGTCAGTTAATGTCATCATCGCCGTTTCTATCATACTCCATAACAAAGTGAGTAACGTATTCGGTATGTAATAAATACACCCATACTAACATAAATCCCGTTTCTTCTGTCAACGTCCAACTGGGATAGAAGCTTCAACCCCAAAAACAACCAAAATCCTATAAAACAAATGATATAAATGTATGAAGCCTACGTTCAATCTAAACTATGTTATGTGATTCTATTATGGGGTATGGAAATCAAGGAGACACACTTTTTTTTTGTTATTCGGAGTATTCTAAATATAATAAAGAATAATTCCTCACCCAAAACAATGCTACAAAAACTATACAAAATTTACAGAACTGTTTCATATCTACATAAAAATATTGGTTGGTAAGATATTAAAATTAAAAAGAAAATAATAAAGATAACAGTCAGCTGTGGCCGACTACCACATATAATTTTAACACCCGAAAATGAGTGATTTAGCGTTGATACCACGATAATGAAGCTCAAATTCCTGTGCGCGAGTATAAGGGAGAGACGCAATCAATCAATTCTATAGTATTTATTTTATAGATAAATTTACAGATATGAAATTAAATATGACAAAAAACAGCAATGGACATTCACATAAATCAAGATCTGCTAAAATATACTTAATGCAAAGTCCAAAAACAAAGCAAGGACATACAAGATTAATAAATCAAAGACTTAAACTATACACCGCTTTGGCAGAGGAAATAAATATCAGCTTTTGCCCTTGGAGCAAAATACCATTCAATTAAAAAAATAAATTGGCGTGTGTTATAGATATTAAATACATGTAATTGACAAATTATATAATGCAATCTAATCTTCCGTAATGGTTTTTTGTATAATTTTGAAAACGATAAGATAAAGCTTCAGTTTGTTATTTTTCAACGTGGTTTTCCTGGACTCGTATACACTTCTTCCAGCGACGTTTTAATATTTTTTGATCATCTTGGTAGAACGTTTGTCGGACCCCTGCCAACCACTCATCTACACAGCACATGGCCTCCTTCTTTTGAAAATTTCTTTCCACATGTTCCTCATGTTCCTCGAGTTTTGGGAATAGCTGGTAGTCACTGGAAGCTGGATCACGTGAATATGGGGGGTGTTCGTGTTCAGCCAATTTAAATTCAGCTTCGTAAAAATCAAACATTGACACTAATGCCTTGTGTGTCAGATTATCGTCTTGATGAAGCAGTACCTTGTAGCATTTTGCAATTGTCAGCGGCCTGTTTTTTCTAAACCGTTGCAGATTTCTATTTGTTGTTCGGTACTTTAGACGCAAGCGTATTAGGCTATTTATTTTGTAAATACCCCCATTGAATCTCTCTCTCTTCATTCTGTGCCTCATGCCTGATGATGGTAATTACGCCTTACTCCAGACGTGACTCATCTGTGGATATTTTTCCTCCATCTGGAACGGTCTTGTGCTCTTCTGTAGGTATTTGTCAGTGATAATTCTCCATCTTGTCGGGTGATTTCCAAGACCCTTGTCTCTTAGACACTTCCCAGGAGAATAGTTTTCTTTAAACCAACTGAGTTGCCCCTGAAAATATGTCCAAAGAACTGCAGGATTGGATGCAAGTCTTTCTCATATGTCCAGTTCGTGGAGTGTAGATACATTTGTACGTCTAGCCGTTCACGGGATCCGCAGCATTCGCCGCCAACACCACATTTCGAAAGCCCATTGAATCATGCAACGCTTATTATTTATTTATTTGTTTATGCTTTAATAAGTAAGTTCATAACATCTTAATAAATAATATAAACTTTTAATAATATTACATTTTTTTATGGAAATTTCTCAATAACGCATTTTTCAAATTAATTTTAAAAAGTACTTTTTTTTTATCTCCTTTATTTCTTTAGGTAACTCATTGTACACTTGTACAGCTTCAATCTCTTGTACAATGAGTTTTGAGATTCTGTTTTTCTCCTCATTGCTAATCTTATCTTTTTTTTACCCTTTGTTTCACATGAATGACATTTTTGGTTAAATTTTATTATTGTTTTTATTTTATTCATCCCCTTAATTATTTTATGTAGAAAAATTGCTACATTATATTTAATTTGCTGCTTTACTGTGAGAAAGCCAATTTCTCTGTGCATTCTTTCTACATTAGAATAGATATTTCTTTTGAGGAATCGCCTTATTTGGAAGAATTTGTTTATTTTTAATTTCTCTTTCTTAGCAAAAAAAAGAATGGAAGAACAGTAACTTATGTGTGGACATATTATTTATTTCAAGATTAGAACACTTTTTTTTATATCTATTACATTTCGTAATCTTCCCATAAATGAAATTATTTTTGTTACATATTTTTTTATATTTTTTATTTAAATCTTAAAGTAGGGCACACATATCATACATATTGTTATGTGTGTTCTAATAATAACATTGAAAATATATTTAATTTATAAATTGTTTATCACATATGTCTTGACCATTATTTTAAATTTTGATATGTTTTTTTCTTCATAAATATTTTTTTCCATTTCGTAATACTTTTTAATTGCTTTAAATAAAATTGAATTTTGTGACTTTGTTCTAGTCTAATTTTGTTCTTTTCTCTAGTATTGTGATCGTGTTCATGCTGGTTCCGATCAATTTTTTTCCAAAATTCTGTTTTTTTATTAGAGTTTATAATTTTATGAACAAATATCATTGTATTGTAAAATATTCTTTGTTTATATGTTAATAATTTCAGTTCATTTACCATCGACTTTACCCTCGTATATCTGTTTTTTTCAAAATGATTCTAAAGGCTTTATTTTGTAATACAGTTAGTTTATCTATGTTTTCTTTGTTTGATAAAAATAAAATGCTACTACAGTAGTTAACGTGTGGTTCAGTAATTGCTTTGTAAATAGTTTTGCAGGAGTCCTTATCAATAAATCTTCTGATCCTTCCCAAAATTGATATTTTTTGAGAATGTGTTTTGAAATTCATATGTCTATCCATGTATATAAACTCTGAGATGCTTTATTTCATTCACATAATTTATATTTAAATGATCATTATTGATATTGTATCCCTGGTATTTATGAGTTATTTACAAAATGACGGTTGTAAGTTTCCAATGGTGTCTCACCCCTGGTTTTGATTGAGAGAAGTAAAGCAGCAAATGCACAAATTACCATATTAATAGGCGCTTTTGCCACTGCTGTAAGTGTGTGCGCGCATGTATACCCGTGTCACTGTATGGGGGAGACGATTCACTAAAGATATTTAAATTGGACAAAGCTCATTCGCGATTACACGCCTCAATTGCGCAACGCTGTGAGACTCATAGATAGCGGGATCTAGAGGAATCCATTAAATAAACGCATCTATCAATTTATTATTGATTCACTTAATTCATTTCTTTATTCTGAAACGCGAAACTCTTGGGAATGGTTTCTTCTGAAAATTATTATAGGCCCATATAGGGTTATAGCTGATTTGTTATTCTTATTTAAAATAATGAAATCAATAATTGACAGCCCCGCTTTACTTGAACTTATTCAAAATCGAATTCCCGGTAGGTGCACTAGAAGTAGAGAATTATTTTATTGTAACAATTCTCGTACCAACTTCGAAATGCATTCACCTATATCCATAATACATAGGTATGGAAATAAGTTCGAAAAAATATTTGGTATTTTTAATACAAACTCATTAAATTCAAAATGTAATTTCACTCGTTATTTTTTAGAAAAGGAATGAATTTATTAAAAAATATATTATTAAATTTAACTTTGTTTTTTTTGGATACGTATTTTTGTTTATTTCCTTGTATATAAAATATACATTTGTGATTTATTGCCAAATTCCAACTTCTTCCAACCTACTGTTAGAAAAAAAGGTGTTATCAAGATTATTTAAGATTTCACATTAATCCAAAAAACTTATTATTTATTTTACTCGTATTATTTTAGCATTATTTTTCTTTTTCATTATAACCTAGCTAAATACTAGTCACTTTATGTTTAGATACCAACATAATAAAATTCCTAAATTTCACACAAGTCATGGTCAAAAAAATGTTGTCTTCAAAGGTGTAAAAAATTTAAATAATCTTCCCAATGAACTAAAAACTATAAAAATAAATATCAATAAACAAATTTAAAGTAAATCTAAAGAATTTTTTTGAACACGTAAAAATTACATTAAATTAACATATTACAACAGAGATGAAGAACATTTAAGAAAAGGTAATATAGAAGTCTAGGCATCTACAGGGCTTATGACCTGTCAATGGCTGATTTAAGTGGCTACTTTACACACTGTGTAACATTCACCATTCTGCCCATATTTGAACATCTATATCCCTTCAACTCTTTCATCAGTTGATGTTTGTGAAGTTAAAGAGCTGAAATCTTTATTTATGCGGGTGAGATTCATCTAATTGAATTATTTCACCTACATACTAGGCAACGCCTGAAAATATTAGATGTAGATGCCTACTGTAGATGCCTAGACTTCTATATTACCTTTTCTTAAATGTTCTTCATCTCTGTTGTAATATGTTAATTTAATGTAGTTTTTACGTGTTCAAAAAAATTCTTTAGATTTACTTTAAATTTGTTTATTGATATATAATTTTTATAGTTTTTAGTTCATTGGGAAGATTATTATAAGTTTTTACACCTTTGAAGACAACATTTTTTGCCCATGACTGTGGAATTTAGGAATTTATATTATGTTGGTATCTGAGTGACTTATTCATCTCAAATTCATTTTTTTATTTTTTTTTTATAAATTTGTATAGTTAACCCGCTAAGCCTCTATTTTGGGGCTTCTCAGCAGGTGGGATAGGGGGGATAAAGGTGATGGAAAATACACCACAACACCCAGACCAATTGAGAAAAAAACCTTTCTTGGATTTCTTTCTTGCAACTGGCGGGAATCGAACCCGCGACGCCAGTTTCACAGTTGGCCGTCTAACCAACTGCACCACGGCGCCTGTCGGTACAGTTGAATCTAGAGATGGCGAGGTCTTTATTCAAAGACAGAGTTATATGGCGTCTCATACTAGTTAGTATGTTTTTTTTTTTTTTTTGAATTAACTATGATTATTTATTAAATATATAAAATTAGATTAAATTAAGGGACAGGATAACTATTAATGATTTATTAGTTCTATTTAAAATCGTTAATTCAGTATAGGACAGTAATGAAATTTTGGCCCTCATTGGTTTTAAAGTTTTTATATATTTTTTATTTTTTTTATTTAATAGCATAATTACACATTTTTAAATTTAAAAAAATTCACTTGTTATATTTTTACTAAAACTAAAATCCCACTAAGCCACTTTTTGTAGCTTGTTGGTTTAATAATATTTGAGTATGCGAAATGTCTGCAGATAAATATAGATTTCATCTCCTAGGGAGTTCAAGACAAATTAACCAACCAATGGCAGGTTATAAGTGCTGTAAATGCTTAAAATTATTTTTGCCTTTTCCTTAATGATTTTCCTCTCCGTTGAAATAAATTTCGTTTATTTTTGTGTCCACTTTTTACGCCGGGCCATTCTGTATGACAGGTAATAAATAATGGAGCAAAATAGGCCCCAAGTCACCGGGGCAATTATGGCCATGTCCACATAAGCCTTATGATTGGTCGGACCGTTTCTGGGTAGCTACCCCTACTCAAGTTAAGCTTCTGAAAATGTCCCACGAGGAACATTTACTGAAAGAAATATAACTTCTTTAATTCGCCTTTTTCTTAAAACGCATTTGATAAAAATGAATGATATAGAAGTACATGTAAATGCGCAAATGTCTATTTACAAATTAAAATATATTGTATCGGGTTGTGGTCCCGTGGCTAGTGTCTCAAACTCACGGACCAAAGGTCCGTCGTTCGAATCGCACTCTACCCCAACTTGATTCCATTTTCTAATAGTGAGTTATTTACAACTCGTTGAGAATGGCCCTATAAATTAAATATTTGGGTAAATCATAAGAACGCAAATATTTCTTTTTAAAAAAATTAAAAAAATAAGAAAAAGTTATATTTGGTCATAGAATTAAGAAAAGTCCAGAAGGAGAGTAGAATCATATTTGAATACATCGGACTGTGTAAAAAAAACCCCGTAATGTGAAGTCACCGTGTAATGTTACCAGATCGCGAAAAATATAATCATAACTCAAATATAAGATAATTATTGAAAAACAAAAAAAGTAAGTTTTTAATTTCTCTAAAACTGTTTTGTGCATGCGGAAACATTGATTGACACAACATAGTAGATAAATTAAGGGTCACTTAATAAAATAAAAAAAATTAATGAACTTTGAACTTAAAAAATAAAACAACGAACGACGAAAGCCCGTAAGAGAATGTCTATTCAACTATATGTCATTGACTGGACGTTTTGTTTGTCCATTCAGTTTTTGAATAGACACTTCAAGTAATGAAATAAACATAATTTGAATCTAATATTCAACATATTTGCAAGTAAACAAGTAGGATCTTTAAGCAAACAAATCATAGAAATCAAATAATGTTCCCTCGCCGGGAAAATATAAGGCTGTGTGTCGCGCGCTCTTTCCTTCCCGTTGGCCATCGCATCTCGCGTCCTTTTCCCCCTCCCTTATTTCGCGCAATCATCCCTTAAGGCTTTTGCGGTTCCCTTTACAAGAGAGAAAATCCTCTGGGAGTGGAATGGGGGTTTGTATGGCGTTGCTAAGGACGCCGTTGCCACGGCGATGGCTTTAATTGAGCTTCGAATCAATGACACTTATTTTCGATATATTTTATTACAATCATACAATTACAAAAAAACAAGTTGATTTAAAAATGAAACCAATTAGATTTATCGGACTTTACATGAAATGCATTACTCGTGACCATAGAATTAAAATATTCCTTACATCGCGTACGCGCATCAAACTGAATCCGACTGAACTACTCACAAATAAGTAGTTTTACGTTTTGACCATTAGGTACTCTATAGACGTCGCGTAGAACGCAACTGCCGATTTAAATTCAAATATGCCGTGTTGTGTCGTTTACAAGTGTCAAAATACTGCTGGGTTTAAAAGAGAACACGGTAAGATCAGATTTTATGCGACAAGCGAATTCACAAGTAATTTTATTTAAGAATTCAATTATTTAACCATATGTCAGATTAACAAATTACAACAGGGATGGAGAATACCTTAAAGAAGGAAATACGGAAGTCTAGGCATTAACAAGGCTTATGACCTGTATTTGACTGGTTTTTAAAAATATTTTTTTAATCAGTGCATGTTTGTCCTAATCAGTGTGCTTATTGAAATGCATGTCAAGTTGGTTTTTATATTTTTGTGCAACAACTATGGTGAAGGTGTATAGTGGGTTTCGCATGTTGGTTTAATTGGTGTCCTGACGAAGAGACGGGTACGTCTCGAAACCGGTAGACAAAGAAAAGTCGGTAAGTGGTTCTATACTTTATTTTGAGAAACACAAAAAATTTCAAGTCCATCCGATCGTTGAAAATATTATACTGTTCTCTTGTAAGAAGTAATTTAGATTTTAATTCATCAATATGGTCACCCTGCTATAATGTTCATGTTTATAATATAGAAAACGTTCAACATAAATTTCTACGGTATATAAACTACAAATTAAACATTCCAATACAAATGGGATGGAGAATACCTTAAAGAAGAAAATACGGAAGTCTAGGCATTAACAGGGCTTATGACCTGTCTTTGGCTGGTTTTTAAAAATATTTTTTTATTTTTTTTATTCATAAAACATATAATACAAAAATTACATATTATACTCCCAGGAGTTATTAAAGAAACCCATTTGGGACCGTACATAAGAAAAAACATTTTTTTGAGAATACAAAATATCGTACAAATTAATACATCCGAAATAAAAAGAAAACATTATTGTATAAGAAACATAAAACACTATCTTATATAAACTACATTAATAATTATTAATATCAAAAAGATTTAAGAAATATTTTTTGATTGCGACACTTCTGGATTTTTTATTAAGTTTTTCGTGTCTTAGCTCATCAGGCAGTTTATTATATTCGGAATGGCCAATATTTTCCAAGGACCTACTGCCAAACTTTGTTGAGCGAAACTTAGACACATGAAGATTAAGTGGCCACTTTACACACTGTGTAACATTCACCATTTTGCCTATATTTGAACATCCAAATTTCTTCAATTCTTCCATTTGTTGATTTTAGCTAGGTTAAAGAGCTGAAACCTTAATTGTTGTGAAGAGATTCATCTGACTGAATTATTTCACATACTAGGCAACGCCTGAAAATATGTTTCCAATTTTTAAACTTCTTCTTGAACCAGTTGGTTTCATTACAATATTTGAGTTTGTCTAAACGTTTGTAGACAAAAGACTGGATTTCACCCCCTCGAGAGTTATTAAGATTAACAAATTACAACAGCCAAAGACAGGTCATAAGCCCTGTAAATGCCTAGACTTCCATATTCCCTTATTTGAGGTATTCTCCATCCCTGTTGTAATCTGTTAATCTGTCGGATTGTTAAATAAAATTACGTGGATATTTTGTAAGTATTGCCAGAGTAGTCGAATTTATTACGGCGTAAAGTGTAAAATTAAACGGTATTAAGTCGGCCTTGTGGTGTAATGGTCAGCGCGTTTGCCTACAATGAGAGAGGTCCCGGATTCGATTCCCGACATGGTTGAGAAGAAATATTGATTCAAAATGGTGTTTTCACGCTGGAATATTTCATAGTCCCTGGACTGGTCCCCGAAGCGTAAAACTGATCATCTTACCTTCTTGTAACAAAAATATTTAAGATACGCTGCAATTCCGCCTCGCAATCTAACGGTCAGTGCGTTTTCTAACTATGCAAGAGGTCTAGGGCTCATTTCCTAAGTTAGTTGATATGATTAAAAAATGTGTTTTTACACCGCAATATTTCATAGTGGACTCGACTGGTACCTGAAGCGTAAGACTGATCATCTTACCTTCATATAAAAAAAATATTGGTTTAGAGTCTAAACGTTATCATTGATACCTAGAGGTACTGAAGCAGTGCCCTATGCAGTAAAGTATTAATTTAGTTTTTTAACTTTTTAATAAACAAGATTTAATAGTATAATAACCACTTACTGACTTTTCTATCTCTTCCGGTTTTAAGTCATACCCGACTCTTTGTCAGGACGTTGACGTTTGCTTCTAATTGCATGTATTCTATCAGCACGTTGTTTTACGTTTTTGTGAAACTTTTTTAAAAAGCAAAAATTTAGAGCAACAAAGAAGCAAAGCAAGTTTAACATATTTATTATACCACATTTATATGTATGACAGGGTTACGAATAATGAAATCAGGCGAGAGTGTAAATCTGAGTCAGGTATAATTGTTATCACTAAACTCAACAGATGGAAGAACTGAAGAAATATGGATGTTCAAACATAGGCAAAATGGTGAATGTTACACAGTGTGTAAAGTGGCCACTTAAACCAGCCAATGACAGGTCATAAGCCCTGTAAATGCCTTGAATTCCATATTCCCTTATTTAAGGTATTCTCCATGCCTGTTGTAATTTGTTAATCTTAATGACCCCCGAGGGGGTGAAATCCAGTCTTTTGTCTATGAACATTTGGACAAACTCAAATATTGTATTACATACATATTTTAAAATCAAATATAAAAAAACATAATTTATTAAAAAATACAGCTGTTTTCTAATTGGGAGATAAGGCTTGCACATATGAACATTAATATTTTTTATGTGACTAGAAAATATGTCATTAGAAAAACGCGATATGTTCGGCATTGATAATTGTGACGTCAAGTTTCAAAAAAATTATTTATTTATTTATTTAAATCTTAAAGTAGGGCACACATATCATACATATTGTTATGTGTGTTCTAATAATAGCATTGCAAATATATTTAATTTATTATTTTAAATTTTGATATGTTTTTTTCTTCATAAATATTTTTTTCCATTTTGTAATACTTTTTAATTGCTTTAAATAAAATTGAATTTTGTGACTTTGCCTTTTTCCTAGATGGAAGTCTAATTTTGTTCTTTTCTCTAGTATTGTGATCGTGTTCATGCTGGTTCCGATCAATTTTTTTCCAAAATTCTGTTTTTTTATTAGAGTTTATAATTTTATGAACAAATATCATTGTATTGTAAAATATTCTTTGTTTGTATATTAATAATTTCATTTCATATACCATCGACTTTACCCTCGTGTATCTGTTTTTTTTCAAAATGATTCTAAAGGCTTTATTTTGTAATACAGTTAATTTATCTATGTTTTCTTTGTTTGATAAAAATAAAATGCTACTACAGTAGTTAACGTGTGGTTAAATAATTGCTTTGTAAATAGTTTTGCAAGAGTCCTTATCAATAAATCTTCTGATCCTTCCCAAAATTGATATTTTTTTTGCAATCTTATTTATTACCATCTTAACGTTATGGTGAAATGTAAGTTTTGGAAAAAATTTAAACGGTTAGTAACAAAATTCAAAATTAACATGAATCGTGACGTATAGGGGCGTGGCCAATGCAATTTCCGTTTATGAGGGAATTCAAAATTAAACAATTAAAAACCCTTTTTTCACTGCACAGCATTTCACAGATCCTTATTACTTTAAAAATGTTTAAAAAAGTTATATTTGTCTATTGCGGAGGCCAACGCAACATTAGTTAAATTTTAGACACAGCTATTTATAGGTCACATTTGACACTTCATCAAAATTCAACAACATAACCTTGTAAGGGCGGTAGTAAAATATTATTTATTTTTTCAAATTTAGAACTGCACAATTGCTTAACTTTTTTCAATTACGATTACATATTTTTTGAAATAATGACAAAAGTAGGTAATTTTATGATTTACTTTCACTAATAAACCATTCTAAACATAATAAACTTTTTCTGTTCTAAACGTCGTTACAATGTTGCATCAGTGAACCCTTTTTTTTTTAAACACTAGGGATGTTACCCAGAAAAATCGAATGTTGATAGTTTTGTTAAATTATGTACATGTCTTATTTTGTTCCTTAAATTTCAGATAGAAAATAATAATGGGACAGGGATTTGACTTATGAA
>NW_028279262.1:0-50316 GCF_059751315.1 Micrasema longulum
TCCAGTATGATCGTGTCGAGCTTCTATGAGAAGGCCGACCTGGAGATGTGGCTAAAGCCGGCCATCAAGCGGGAGCACTACAGCGAGCTGATCGAGGCCGGCTGGCCAGACCTGCTGCAAAAAGGACTCAGCTTCCTGGTGAGGAGGGAGTCAGACGGGCTGGCGGTGGGCGTGGCGCTCAACTTCGACGCTCGCGACGAACCCGCTCCGGAGCTCAACAACGAGCTGGTGACCATCTTCGAGTTCCTCGAGTTTGTGGAGGGACCCGTGAGGTGAGCTAAATTCATTAGCAATAAAGGCCACAGAAGCAGTAGTCTATTGAATAGAAGAACTCTTGCAAACCTTTTTTTATAAAGAAATCAACTCATTGATTCCCCGGAGATACCCAGAGTTGGTGTGTATATGATTGTTTTTCTCTTCAGAAAAAAAGGGCGTGTTTTTTTTAACAAAGTTTGTTTTCAACAAATTATTTTTTATTTTTAATTTTATTTTATTTATCAACTCTTCACTTCATGAGAGCCTAGTTTGATGATCTCATTTGATTCAGAGAGGAGCGCTTGCCTTCCGGAGTAGGAGAGATTCTGCATTCCTTCATGATGGCCACACACCCCAGTCTGTGTGCGCAGGAGAATGTGTCCGTCATCAAGTGTATGGAGGAGGAACTGGTCCGCGTTGCCACCCAGCAAGGCTTCTCCGGAGTCTTCACCACCAACACAAGCTCTCTCACCCAGGTACACATGGTCAACATCAGAAGTATTTTGTCGGCAAATTTCAACGGTTGCATAATCCAAGGAATATTGAGAAAGCCATGGCACCATCAAGTCTCTATAGTAGAGATGTTAAAAATTCGAATATTTGAATAGCAATATCACCGGCCCCACCCCACTCAATTATTCCATACTAAAGAGCCCGAAATGGGTCAACAAGAAATACTGTTTACTAAAAACAAACTTGTCGGCCTCGTGGTGTAATGGTCAACGCGTTTGCCCAACATGCGAGAGGTCTCGGGTTCGATTCCCGACATGGTTAACATTAAATATTTATTTAATACATCTTGCCTTGTAATGTAAGGTAAAAAAAAAAACCAATCTGTTAATTTCTCTAAAATTTTATTGTGCACGCGGAAACATTGATTGACACAACAGAGTAGATAAGTAAATGGTCATTTTATAAGAGCAATTGAATTTATGAACTTTGAACTTAAAATATAAAACAAATTTTATTTTACATAAAACGGATATTTTTATATCATGTTAAATAATATTTAATGTTTTAAAGATAATGTCATTCAAATGTCCCCTACTGCGTTGTTTAATCCGAGGTCTAATTTTCATTAGTTCTTTCATTAGATGAGCAAAGTAGGGTAAGAAAATTTACTACCCTGGCAACACTAACGAAATGTTCATTTTGTTTCTTCGACAATCTGACAAATGGAAAAATAATTAAATTTTTAAGTAATGCATTTGCTACTTAAACATTCGTTTGCTAAGTACACATGCAATGTGATACCATCCTGTTTCTTTAAGATCCTAGTGGTATTTGTACACTTTAAAAGGACAGAACATGGCATAGTTGAATTCAAATCAGGAGTTGCGTATTGAGCGACGTCTACAAAGAAACTAATGGGTCAAAACGTAATCCTACTCATTTATGAGTGGTTTAGTCGCCTTCTGTTTGATGTGCGTACGCGGTTCCTGGACTATTCTTAATTCTATGGCCCCAAAGACAGTCGAATGCGACATCGTAACTTCAACTGTCAAACTTCCTTCTTGTAAAACGCTCGGCATTCATGTTTGAATGACGAGTAGGTATTTTTGTTGTATTTTAACTTAAAATTTACAGCAGTGATCAATGTTATAATAATAACTGTACTTATCTTTGATCCATTCAAATCAAGTTTCAATAGAAACATGATTTTAAATTTATTTTTCGCTCGTCAATATCAAAATACGTACCTATTTGAGATATGTATTATAGAATATGTTTTTAAAATCCATTAAATGAATATGAAATGTTTCTAATAACATGTAGATGTGTGTTATGTCAAAGGCAAATAATCATTATCAATGTTGCAGAGTCTCAGTAAAACATTTTCTTTAATTTTTTTCATAATATTCCATCAAAATATTCAACGGAAGAAGTCTGACAAGAAACAATAAAAGTTTACGTGGCAGAGAGCCATAGATAATTACTTTCTAATTCGTGTTTGTAATTAAATGGTCGGAGGGTTTTCAAGAATAGCATTATGAGAAAGCAATCGAGATGCCCAATCGACTATTGTCGAGTGGGTAAGGCTCCAGGACTCCACACACCATTGTGTTTTAGTATAGATTTTGTTCATCTCTTGCAGCAACTCGGCGAGTTCATGGGGTACGAGACAATGTGCGATTACCAGGTGAACCAGTTCGTGATGTCTTCTGGCGAAGCTCCCTTCGCTCTGGCGCCCGACTCGCAGAGAGCCATTGTTTGCTGGAAACCAACCGAGTAACACTCGCACATTCCCTTAATATTGTATTCTGCGCTCGGAAACTCTACGTGATAGAGGAAACTGTCGTATACAAATATCAGATTAGCAATAAGCCATTAAGACATTCCCACTTTTAGGTTATTTTTCATTTGACCCTTTAAATTAAATAATCTTTTATGTAATAGCTTTATTTTTACAATATTGTGTTACTTTTAAGGCGTATTTATCTATGCAATACCCGGTACATTTTTATTATCTTACTGAAAATTTCATTATATTTAAATTTATTATTTATTCCTGTATTGATTTATTAAAGACCTGTCGATTTTTATACCGAAACAATATTATTTATCCTATTTTTGTGTGAACATTTTTTAGTACAATTGTTTTGTCCACAAAATAAATCCATCTTTGTAATAAAATATAAAAAAATCAATTTGAATAAAACTAAATTATTTACTCCTTTAAAAAATGGAACTGAATTTTTTAGAAAATACATGTTTTGAAACCGAATATATTTAAAAATTTTGTGCGTATTTAAGTGGTAGATAATATTTTAATACTTTATTGTATAAATTACGTACCGAGTATTTTTTTTTTATCATTTAAACTTATATTAGTTCATTTTATTTCCTATACTTTTATTTCAAATAATGTTTATCTTTTAAATGTATAATGTATATTTAATATGAGTACTAAGTATTTTAAATTTATTATAGTATATAAAATTTACCTTACGTATTCCTAGGATGTGTGTATTATGAAAGTGTCACGCTGTGATTTTACCAATATAAGAGAATGAAAAAAAATAATATTTAAAGTCAATCCAATGCATTTTATTTCATATGGGAGTGATATTCCTCTTTTTCCTAAACTTGTATTATTTCTAATGTCATTAATAAACTGGATATTAAAAAAATATGTTTGTGATTAAGAAAAAAATATTATATTAAACAAGAAAAGATCTATTTCACCACGTATTATAATTAAAATAACATTCGTTTCCAGTTTACTGTATTATGTGTGTATATTTGATAAGAAGCTAAAAAAAATACATTTCTTGTTAAAATGATTACATAGGTCAAATATTTGAAATATAAATTAAAAATCAAAACAAAATTATTTAAAAATTCAGTAGATTAAATTAACTGTAATTTTACTAAACAAACTATGATTGTGTATTTGATATTTGTAAATCTCTTTAAAATTAGGATTCCATTGCAATAAATATAGGTAGTTTAATTTATAATGTTTTTATGCCTGGTTGGATACAAAATGAACGAATTATTTTAAAGAATTACTATTATTTATATATTTCGTAGTATAACTACATTGTAAATATTATTTATTATAATGTTTATATTAAGTATTTGTATGAACAAAATTAATAAAAAAAACAAAAAAATATGTCTATTTTATTTTAATTATTAAAACAATAACGCGTGTGATTTTCTTCGACTTAACATGAGAGGTTAAAAAAATATTTTGACACTTTATGTCATAACTTTATAAGTACAAAAGTATAGGTACCGTTTGATACTGCAGTTAGTTATCTTATATATATTTTTTAAAACATTGTAGAAAAGAAATTAAAAAACAGAAAAAGAAAAAAGAATCAAATATAAAAGAAAGTCAGGGTCGCATTTTTTGCACATCCGTCGATAATCATAGTTTTTTTTTACATACATTTTGCAATTTTATTCAAAAGAGTTCTCTGAATTAACTTAGTACGATGGCGGATTGATAATTAAACTACCTAGCGCTAGATGGCAGCACAAACACAAAAAAATTTTTTTTTTTCCAAATTGCGATCTGTCAAACGGCAGCTGTTAAAATGTCACCCAAATTCATCGATTAGTTTATTTGTTGTAGTCGTTTGAAGTAAACAACTTCTGTGTTTCTTGAAAAATGGAAAAAAGCGAATTTCGTGCAGTGATTAAACACTATTTTGAACACTAAACACTTGTATAAAAGTTTATAATTCAGTCACTGTTAGGTATTCTCATTACGATTGAAATGTCAACTGGCTGGTTTATTCTAGAAATGAATAATGCCAAAAACGGCCGCGTCGATCGCCACATGAGTCATATGTCAAAAGTATCATCTCAAAGAAAAATAGTCCTTAAGAAATAATGTTTGAAATTGTGTTATGCAAATCAAGAATCTTCAAAAAAATTGTGTAATCTACAAGTTTACTCTAGGAGAAAAATCCCGCCACTGGGTTTAATATGTTCAAAATATAGTACACTTAGTTGTATGAAGAAATAAGCTGGAGTAATCGGCTAGTTCCTTGACTCATTGCTGGCGCTGAGCGCGCTTTATTAATATTTTTATTTATATTTGGAGACAAATTCAAATGGTGGTACTGTTTGTTTGTTTTTCTGTAAATAAAGTTACCGTAAAACATTATTATGGACAGTCAAATATAATGGTAAGCTGCGCATAATCGCTTCTATACACGATTCGCCCCTGGTGTATACATATAATATTATATCAATGCATCAAAACTAAATTAGTGTAGAGTAGAACAGTTTTCAGAAGTATCACATGTCATGTTATATCTATCCACATCTATAATACGTTCCTATGTTTTTCAAATTTAATTGTCGGCCTCGTGGTGTAATAGTCTTTGCGTTTGCCAAGAGATTTTGGGTTCGATTCTCGACATGGTTGATGTAAAACATTTATTTAAAAGAGTGTTTACACTAGAATATTCCATAGTCCCTGGACTGGTACCTGAAGCGTAAGACTGATCATCTTACCTTCATGTAACAAAAATGATCAAGATACGCTGCGATTGATGTACCAATGCAGTGCCTTATGCACCATTAGGTGTGGAAGGGGAATGATAAGGAGGATATTTTTTTTAAAAAAGATTTATTTATTTTTCTAAAACATATTTTTGAAAATCCATTCAATAAATAAATGAATGAATAATAATATAAAACATTTATATGTCGAGATCTGTGAACTGTGTAAAGCTGAGATATGCATTATAGACAGAATAAGGAAAGGGGTGCTGCGTTGGTTTAGACATGTAGAGCGAATAGACAGCGAAAGAACGGCTAAAAGAATCTACGATGCGAATGTTGATGGATGCAGACAACGAGGAAGACCGAGAAAGACCTGGCACGATCAAGTCCATCAAATACTTGAACATGGACATGTCGAAAATAGGAATAATCGGCGTGCGTGCATGAGAAGATGTATGAATGTAGAGGAAGCACGGTCTGTATGCAAAGATAAAATAATATGGCGTTCTATCCTCTCTGCCTATCCCTAGGGAAACGGCGCGATGGTTTGTTTGTTGTTTGTTTATTTTTTTCGTGTATTTTCGTGGTGTGAAGAATTCCTTGCAGAAATACATAGATTTAGATGTGTATGAGTTGTGTCATAATTATATCGGTAACATACTGTCTTTCAGGCAGGGGCGAACCGTGTATAGAAGCGATTATGCGCAGCTTACCATTATAATTGACTAACCATAATAATGTTTTATTGTAACTTTATTTACAGAAAAACAAATAAATAATTAACATTTATTTTTAATCATTTCCACCGTTTGTATGTTTATCCTAATATAAATATAAATTTTAATAAAGCGCGCCCAGCGCCTGCGGTGAGCCAAGAAACTAGCCGATTATTACAGCTTATTTTTTCATACAAATAAGTACACTATATTTTGAATGTGTAACCCCAGTGGGGGTTTTTTCTCCAAGATTAAACTTGCAGATTACACAAATTATTTGATGATTCTTGATTTGGAAAACAGAATTTCAAACATTGTTTCTTAAGGACTATTTTTCTTTGAGAACCTAATATGGACTGAATTCATAGTGATATTTTTAATTTATTTTTTAATGAATTATATATTTAAGCAATGGTATAAATATCTATATAATATAATATATCACGAAGTTACGTCGTTGGAGTTGATTTCATGGATGAGAGTTGTTGTATCACACAGAACCACAGAAAAATATCAATTTATAGCATATATTACTTACATTATATTATGTACCTCCTATGTAGGTACAAATATATGATTTTTTTTATAGCTTACCTGTAAATAAAATCACCATTCGCCACTGCTTTCAGGGGACATGTTTCTCTAACATAAAAAGTATCGAGTTTGATCCACAAGTAGTTGTTTGATCAATACATCGTATAGATATGACAACATTTGCAATATCTTAGTTTACCATGGAAACCAAATAAATACAAAAGTCAAAATCCAACCAAAATCATTTTATTGTTAGAGTCAACACAAATCGACACAAATTAAATATATTTACTGTGACCCCTTTGAGTAATTAAATTTTCTGTCTGAAATTTAAAAATAATTCATGAAAGATTAAAAAAATCAGAAGTATATTTAAAGGTAAGATAAAAATTTGCGTTAATTTGTTAGGTTAAAAAATTTTTTTGTGGGTGTTCACTGTATTCGTGTTATAATTTTTACGATTATCTGCATTTCATAGGACTATTTTTTATTAAACCCTTTTTACTAATGAAATATTTCTTGCTCAAATTTTCACCCACATCTTACAAACTGCATATATTATATGTTTTCAACATAGAATTAAGAATAGTCCAAGAACCACATACGCACATAAAACAGAATGCGACTAAGCTACTCATAAATGAGTAGGTTTACGTTTTGACCCATAGTTTCTTTTTAGACGTCGCTCAGTACGCAACTCCTGATTTGAATTCAACTATGCCGTGTTGTGTCCTTTTAAAGTGTAGAAATACTGCTAAGATCTTAAAGAAATAGGATGGTATCACATTTTATGTGTAATTAGCAAACGAATGTTTAAATAGCAAATGCATTACTTAAAAATTAAGTATTTTTCCATCTGTCAGATTGTCGAAGAAACAAAATGGAAATTTCGTTAGTGTTGCCAGGTTAGTATTTTTTTTACCCTAGTTTGCTCATCTAATGAAAGAACTAATGAAAATTAGACCTTTGATTAAACAACGCCGGGGGGGGGACATTTAAACGACATTACCTTTAAAACATAAAATATTATTTAACATGATATAAAAATATCCGTATTATGTAAAAAAAAAATTGTTTTATATTTTAAGTTCAAAGTTCATTAATTCAATTACTGTTATTAAATGACCCTTTACTTATCTACTCTGTTGTGTCAATCAATGTTTCCGCGTGCACAATTAAATTTTAGAGAAATTAACAGATTGCTTTTTTTTACCTTACATTTGTGTAGTGATTTTTTTTCCCATCAAACAACATTACGCGGCGACATCACGAATGCGCGCGGTGAAAGTAGGGATTATTGGACACAGTCCGATGTATTCAAATATGATTCTACGCTCCTTCTGGACTATTCTTAATTCTATGTATTTATGTTATTTTAAAAAATAAACAAATAGTGCTACTCAAAACTGAACTCCCCATTTATTGAAACAATGCTTTATATTTTTTTGAAGTAATTGACATATCTAAAGATGGATAAGAAGTATGAAAGTGTTCTGGCGGAAAGAGATATTATTGGCACCCAACTGGTCAAGAAGAATGATGAACTCGCTCTTCAAGATGAGAAAATTAAAATGTTGATGGTCACCCTTTCTACAGGTAGAGTTATATTTTATTGTTTTATTTATTTTATTTTGATTTTAATTTTATTAATTTTTCACGCCCATAAGGCTTTAACATACATAAAAGTTATATAAAATACGGGTATACAGGATGTTCTTTAAACCCTGACACATCCAAAACCACGATGATCAGTATGGGCAAGAAGACATATTAGATAAGCATATTTTAAAAAATATTTAGAACATAGAAAATTTGTAAAAATAAAATATTTAAAAGAACAAATGGTTGCTTACTTCTGCAGGGGAGAAACGAGGGGGGCGCGGACGCGCGGTTAACGGTATGTCAGACTCCCCCCTCCCCCTCCTCGTTTCTCCCCTGCAGAAGTTAGCAACCATTTGTTGATATTATTGTATTTTTTGAATTTTATGTTGTTTATACAGGTGTTCTTTAAAACCTGTCACATCCGAAACCACGATGATCAGTTTAAGCAAAAAAACATATTGGCACATTAAAATATTTTTTTAGAACGAATAAAATTTTTAAAAATAAAATATTGAAAATAGCAAATTGTTGCTTATTTCTGCAGGGGTGAAAGAGGAGGGGGAGGGGGGAATCTGATACTGCGCCGCGCTCCCCTCACTTCTCCCTTGCGGAAGTAAGCAACCATTTGTTTTTTTTAATGTTTTATTTTTTTTAAAAATATTTTTTCTGAATATTTTTTAAAATATGCTAATATGTCTTGTTGCCCATATTGATCATTGTGATTTCGGATGTGACAGGGTTTAAAGAACACCCTGTATAAAACCATTTCTATATCATATTTTATAAGATGTTTAAAAATCGATAGAATTTCAAATATATTCGGTAGATTGTGTTCCAAAAATCGATTTCCATTCGATCAAATCGACCGGTAAGAGGAAAAGACCAAAAAACATAATTCTTTAGAGAAACAATTAATTATTTATGTATACAAATAAGATTTTCAATGCGCTGTACAAGTTTGGGTAGAAATAAGAAGGAGTGTGATTACTTTTTATTTAATTTTAAAAAACTTTTATGTTAGTGTCATAAACCATTATGTAGGTACGATAGGTTGATAAATTACTTAGATGTTCGGTCCAATATATAATGACAGGGTTTTCAGATACCTTTGCGTGTGATATATATATTTATTCAAATGCAGTTTTCTCAAAATGAGGTATTTTTAATTAGTTCCCTATTGAACTAAGGAATCGATATGTTACGTAAATAAATACAATTAAAAGCAGCTAGGTACATAATATTGTCATTGAAAATAAACATAATATTAACTTCTATATGATATGGAACTTATACATTGATTTTGAAAATTTACAAGGCTCACGTTAAATACATTGATGTTGTTAGCATGTTGGTTCACAAGTACATGCATCTGTACTACTGGTTGGCGCTGTAATTGGTCTATGATGGACCGCAGTAGAATAGAGTATCACATCGGATAACTCGACCGGGCACTCGCGCACCAATAAAATTTATGAGATGACAACAATCGAACGTTGATGTTATTATTTTAAATAATAAAAGCTAATCATTTCATTTTCGTCTGTTTTCTAGTGTTCAAATAATCATTTCAGTGTGTGTAATTCAATCGGTATAAAATTCATAAAACGCAAAAAACTATACTGAACTCTTTCGATATCCTTAACATGAACCCTTTAATACGGTGACCGAGCTATATTCGATTTGACTTCGCACTGGGACAACAATATACAATGTGTTTTCATTATTTTTACAGACTCGAAATCCTGTATCGTCCGCAGCAAAAATCGCAAGGCTCTTATGCTGTTTTTAATGTTTTGTATACAGTGGTGGCGTAGCGTGGGTTGGCACCCGGGGCGGTTTTCAAATGAGAACCCCCCAAAATAAAACAACGAATACTTACGAAACGAGCTTATGTGACGTTATTTTACTAAAATATTCAATAAAATGGTCAAAGTTGACTTTTCTTTCCCTTTCAATTGACAAAATAAGAGAGATTGGATAGTCGCGGGCTCATAGTTGATCTTAAATACCATTTAATTAACTTTGATTTTGAAATGCTTCTTTCACACGAAGCCACCGAAACGCAAATAGTTAGGAAGAATCGGAGACACAGCGCTAGATTCGGAACGGACTCCATTTTACAATGAATCTCAAACCCTGCATCTGCGACTGACTGGACGGGCATGCACGGGGTGACAAAATATTTGAGGTGACACTTGATATGAAAAGTGGTTTATGAGTGTTCAAGAAGAGTGAGATAGATAGCTATTTTGCAGTTCCTTAGTAAGTAGGCACGTCTACAAGTCTATAGCGCAGTAGCGTCTTTGATACCAAATTTCTAGTGAAGCTCAGATTTTAAGGATAAGTATAATATGCGTAAATCATGTCGTACGGACCATGTTTGTTGGCATCTTTGAGCATTTTTATATTAGTTGCTAGTTTTTTATCTTCATAATGTGTTGATATAATGACTATCTCTTCGTTCTAGTAACGAGAGAACCCTTTTAATACCCTGCCATTGCTCTAATTTTCTTGCCTCCTCTTTCACAGTAGTAGCCGCTCGACTGTGGAATAATCTACCCACTAATGTTAGAGACGCCCATTCTTTATTTACATTTAATTCAATATTGAAATGTCACTATCTAAATATTTAAGTTGTTCCTTTATCCTTCTTCTTTCCTTCCCATCCCCTCTCCTCTCTTCATAGTATAGTGTTATTATTTTTTTTATATATTATTTTTTATTTTTGTATAAAAAAGTAAGATTCAATGTGTCCCATGTATTTATAATTTTCTCAAACTGAACGGTTTTGGTAGGTAGGAAGAAATTGCCTTAAGGCAATTTGCCCGCCCTTATATGTATATGTATAAGAAGTGTCAAATAAATAAATAAATACGAATTAAAATAGATATTAGGTACTGGTGAAAAGCATTGATTTCTTAGTGAGGCTCAGCCTCACTTGCTTCATATGCTCCTTCGTCCCTGTCCCTGCTATAGCGCACT
Source organism: Micrasema longulum (assembly GCF_059751315.1). Classification (NCBI taxonomy): domain Eukaryota; kingdom Metazoa; phylum Arthropoda; class Insecta; order Trichoptera; family Brachycentridae; genus Micrasema; species Micrasema longulum. Next base: position 11,055 of record NW_028279262.1, read on the forward strand.
TGATACGGTAAGAAAACTGTACAGTTTCTCGTGTAGTTTGCAAACTGTGCTGTATAAAGCGAATTTATGAAAAGTTTAAGTAGATATGGATATTTAAATTTATTTCAACAGAGGGGGAAAACATTTTTGAGAAGGGAATATGAAAGTCAAGGCATTTACAGGGCTTATGACCTGTCATTGGCTGGTTTAAGTGGCCACTTTACACACTGTGTAACATTCACCATTCTGCCCACATTTCCTCAACTCTTCCATCTGTTGACTTTTATGAAGTAATATGAATCCAGCCAGTCAGCAAGCATTTGGACATACTCAAACATTGTTGAGATATGGATATATTTAATGATTGATTTGGTGTTTATTTTGTAGAACTCCATATTTAAACTTATAATTAGAAATCAAACACTGATTTGAGTCTACTGAACACTTTATTTTATTTTTACAAATATAAACATATAAAAATAAAAACTTCGTGACAATTGTTTCGCCTTATTAGGGCATTTTCAAACGAATGTGAAGATTATTTGGATTGAATGTTCTTATATAGTTATATAATTCAAGGTACTCGAGTAGAAAATAAAAATAATAACTTATGAACTATAGCATGTACATTAATCATAATTGAGGGAAAAACCAACAGTTAAGGGTGAGGCTAAGTGTTTAATAGGTAATGGGGAATTTAGGTATTTATATTTGAATTTCGGGAAAAATATAACAAAGTAAGTATTTATTGACATACAAGTATGTATTGTGAGATAATTAAGTGTTCAGTAGACTCAAATCAGTGTTTGATTTCTAATTATAACTTTATATAATTAATGGTTTGAAAAACGTAAAAAACAAATTTCCTGCTTGTAAACATACGACAATAACTTACGATCGCGCTTCAAAAATATACATATTTGTGTCTTAAATGGATAAGTGAATGTAGGATTCGCTCGCCCCCCGCGCTCACCCCGCCTGTCACGCGCGCTTGTGGTTGTGCGAGTATTTTTTCTAAGCTGCACTGTGGACGGTGTCACCCGTCACCCCTCGGTGCTGGGCACCCGGGGCGGACCGCCCCCACCGCCGCCACTGTTTGTTTACTCGTATATTTGATAAAACGCAGTTTTTCATCCAATAGAATACCACTAAATTCAATCAAATGTATCGAGTATATTATATTTTGCAAGGAAAAGATTTATGTTTGCTACTTAATCCTTGTTCGCCGTTTCAATAATCATATCTTAGAACATCAAAATGCGTTATATATATTTTAATAAATCATCAGAGATCTTTGATATTCTTGTATTATATTATGTAGGTATAATAAGTGTTAAGTATACATTTATATTTTTGACTAGGCGAGAAACAGTATGCCCAGCGCTTGGACGATATCAAGCTTTTAAGACTGGAGATCAAAAGACTGCGGAGAGAAAAAAATATACTAGCAAAGGGTATAGAAAATATGACAGATATGCGACTCGAGGTAAACAAATACTTTTACATAATAGAGAAATATCACGATTTTTTTTCTCGTTTTATATTCATAAGGGTCTATGAAATACTGTCAAGTAAAAAAATATTTTTTTTGTACCTATTAGTAGCATAAAAATAAATTTTAAATTCCCGCAAAAACGTTTACTGTCTTGGCCCCGCCTCTAATACGTCACGATTCGGTTACATTTTGAACGTTGTTCGTGACCGCTTAAATTTAAATAAAACATCGTCACGAATCTTGACGTCATAATTGTCGAGGCCAAACAAGTCGCGTTTTTGTAGACATATTTTTTAACAATTTTATTTTAAAGGTTGTGTATGAAAACATTTCTCCAGAATATCCTAATTGATTTTGAAAATACAATTAACTTTTCTAAATCCATTTCACATATTTTTGTCGGTATTCGTAGTATGTGATATTTCCTTATTGTTACATAGTATATCTTCGATGATCCAATTATAATTATTATGAATAAGTCCTATTTTGTATATTATCTGACAGAAACGTCTTGCAGCTACAGTGCTACTAAGGGAACTCTAGCTCCTTATTTATTTTGAAAACCATTTTTTTAATGGCATATTTCAATAAATTTATTAATTTCACTGCTATGTTTAAAAAATTCACATATTAAGACAGTATTTTAATTTAAATATTCAAAACTTAGCGCGGTATTTATTTTTTGCCCATTAAAAGGAGGAAGCAAAACTAATTTCTAAATAAAATATTTCAGTATTTATTATGAAATACAAAACTTATATTATTTTTGAAGAATATAATATAAATAAGCAAATGATCAAATAAAATTTCTTACATTTATTGTCATGAGCTGTTAATCATAAGCTGCTCATAAGTCCTGTCAATGCCTAAACACCCAAATTACAGCGTATTTGTAAAACCCTGTCACATCCAAAACCACGATGATCAGTATGAGTAAGAAGAAAAATTGACATATTTAAAAAAAAATAGGTTTAATTTCATTATTATTAATATCGTCGCAGCTGTCTTCATAATTAAAGAAATTTCTAAAATTAAACATATAGTTTTCATTTATTTATTTATTCATATTTTACTCTTACAAACTATAAACAATAATAAAAATAATGTGAACTCACTGGGGTTACCCGTGCCGAGGACACTAAACAATATACTTTTTAAAAATGTTTTTACATTTGAGAATAAACAAAGAAGACTAACTTAATAAACAGAGATAATTAACAAAATATTTATACTGTTTTAAAAACTAGTTATATATGTACATCTATATTATTTATATTACAAAACGCACAATGAAATTAACAAAAACCTAACATAAGCTATACACTTGTGGAGCAATTGATTCAATATTGGTTTGGGCGAATAAGACAACCCATTTTACTTCTACCTAGCTCCACTATCCATTTTTTTATATTGTTTTGAAAATTTTTCTCATTACTAATTGTTTTAATAGATAGCGGAAGTAGGTTATGGATTTTCATTGAATAATACTCAAAATCCCTTTGTCCGAAAGTGGTTTTAGTTTGTATTTGTTTAAGTTGTCTTCGTGTTGAGAATCTAGTGATTATATTATTTGTATTTACTTTTATTTATCTGAATAAATCATTAGACTTTATATTTCAATGTATAATTTTGATTGTATATGCAATCCTAAGCCAGACTTTTTTTTTGTAATATTATTGACTGTGTATTTATTCATCAGGTATTTAATTTGGAAAGAAATTTGAATCGCGAAAGACAGCGAGTGCGGGCGTTGGAAGAGTCTTTAGCAACCCCTCTGAACATCCACAGGTGGAGAAAACTGCAGGGAACTGATCCAACAACATTAGAACTCTTAGATAAGGTGAAAATCATGCAAAAGTATGTATTCTTTCATATTTCTTTTCCTTCATGCTCGAATGAAAATGTCTGATAAAGTAATTCAATTTAGTTTTGAGCGAATCCATCTCACATTTCAAGACAAAAAGACTTGATTTATTACTTCCATACACACTAACTGATATACTAAAATAGAATAAAATTCATTAGTTAAGTATACCTTGAAAAATAAGCTTTTGTAGCTTTAAAACCAGTTGGTAGAAAAAAAAAATAATAGGTGGTTAAATTTTTTTTTTTTGCACTACAACAGGCCAGGAGGCCAATTACAGTGGTGAATTACAGTGGTGAATTACATCACAGAACACCCAGGCTTGAGAAAAATCACATTTTAAATTTTTGTGTTCTCACCGGGAATCGAACCCGGAACCTTCCGTGCGTGAGTCAAGCGTCTTGACCACTACATCACAGAGGCCGCTTATATTAATAAACAAAGTTATTCATTGCTAAAATTACTATTTATAAATTCTAACTCAAAGGTGTTTGTTTTTAATGTATATGTATTTTTTGGACCACGGTTGGCCTTATTTTTGTCTCATTAATTTTTTATACTCAATCAGCAGTTTTATTTTAAATATATATTTTGTAATTGTTTGCAGAAAATTGCTCGATAAATCTCAAAATGTGGCAGAATTAGAAAAACTTTGTAACACCTTGAGGGACAATATGCCAAAAGGACCTAGTCCCGATTTAAAGGTAAGAAAGATTGTTACCGGCTGATTAACTTTTGTATTGTTTGCTTTATTTTACTAATAAATTATCATTCAGAGACCTATAAAAAATTTCTTACATATTCATATTGAAGTTTGCAAAAAACAGTTCGGTATAATAATGACAGGTGATTAAGAATAAAAATATTATTTTATTTCAGGCTGAAGTAATACGATTAAAAAAAAACTCGTTTTCACAAAATGAAGAAATTAAATGCCTTATTGGAGGTATGTATTATTTTTTTATGTTTATTAGAGGCTTTGATCCCGCCACTCGCCAGAAGCTGATGGACGCTCAAATATTGCTGGTTCGCAGATTTGCTTTATCTTTATTCTTTGCCACCGAACCCAAATATAAATTAATCCAATTACCTACCTTGTACTGGGATTCTTAGCACCTTATTGGCACTTGTTTGTTTCTTGATTATTAATATGCGATAACACGACACAATGATTTATTGATCGCTAAAACAAATTATTAACGATCGCGCTGGTAATATCAAAAATCATGTGGTGACAGTTCAGTTGTTATAAGGGCCGGAGAGAAAAAGATTGTACCCACTACTGTGGGTACAATCAAGGATAATTACAACATTTTCAATAGGTAGCAATAAATTTAACACGGCAACCTAGAAGTAAATGTGCAATACACATATACGTAGTACATGTGGCGCAACCAGGCTTCAATAATAATTATTCTCATTCATAAGTTTTAACTGAACCGTTTTAACTTTGAAAAGTCATAGCACTGATAAATATATTAAATAAATAGCTATAAATAGCCTTGAAATTACTCCACGTGTGACGTCACAAGTTCTCTTTAGTGAGTTATGCTGATTGGCGAATTGGCTACCTGGAACCCAACACTCTTATCATTGGTCGATTGGGAAGAACTAGTGACGTCATTCAAAGTAGTAGGTTTTTATTAAAGTCATTTTAATTATTGTTTTCATACATTTTCAAAAAACTTTTCCGTACAACTTAAAACTCTAATTTTTTATTTGTAATATTTACTAACATTGATTAATGTGTTTAATACTTTGTTTTCCTTTTTATAGTGTATTAATACTGTAATAACGAGTGTAATTTATTGAATGAAAACTCTATACATGTTCAAAACCAAAACTATATTATTATTTTCACAAATGGGGAAGTCCAGCGCTACGGGAAATTTGATACATAAAATGTTTTCTTACATGCAGTAAAAATTAGACCATTTAACTGGACCGTGAAATTTCTCAAAAACGTAGAAAAGTTTAAATAAAAATGAACTTCTTTGAACTACGTCACTAGTTCTTAAGAATCAACTGATGATAGAGTGTTGTGATGGATTTCCGGTTTCATGTATTTCAAAATATCTCGTCTTTTGTTTAATGTAACATAACATTTTTTTGGCACTGTTTGCAACAAAAAAAAATTAGCACAGGCTTTTAAGAGTTAAGAAAATCAACTGATAATACGCTTTCAATCTGTTTTTTGCGTCACATAAGCTTTATAAAAATTATGTTAAACTAGTGTGGTTTCACCGGGAATCGATCCCAGGTACATCACAAGGCCAGATTACTAAAAAGGACCAGATTACTAAAAGGGGCCAGATTACTAAAAGGGGCCAGATTACTTAAAGCCCTAATTCTTAAGTAGGGTTCCCACAAGGACAGAACAATATTTTCCTGTCCCAGCGTCAGACTTATTGTCATTGTGTGAACAGAAATTTGGAGGACAGGATCGAGACATTATCATTGACGGACATCTCCGCAGGACAATGGAATACCCCCACCAGCATACACACCTGCATTATCCGAATAAAAATGTGCTTTTTGTTCCGCACACACACACAAAAGAGTCGCGTGGATGGCAGGCATCCTGAAGAAATTACAAAGTTATAAAGGATTATGATAAAATTATAAATAAACTGAAAATGAAACTTCTTGGTTAAGTTTTACTTTTTATTATTTCGACCAACGAGCACTTTCGCCTAAGCAGGCGATAGATATCCCAGATACCTTAGTTTAGTCTAAATTTGAAATAGCGTAATCTGCCGGTCTAAAAGTAATTATATTTTAGTTAAATAAAACTTTTAAGTATATTTCAACCTTTAAAAAATATTGTTTTTATCTAATTTGTATTTTTTTTATTATTGCTTGATTAAAAAAAAACATTCGTTTTAAAATGGCAAAATCGTATGATTTCCTAATTTTGCGTTCGTTTTACCCGACTACAGCCTTAATGATTTTGATAAAATTATAAATTAAGTTATCAGTACAACTTCTTGGTTTAGTTTTACTTTTTTATTGTTTTGACCAACAAGCGCTTTCGCCTAAGTAGGCATTTTCAAGACTAGTGAATAGTTTACAACGTTTACAGCTTTTATACTATTCTTAACATATTTTGGAGATAAGATAAAATAAGTATTTTAACAGGGGACAAAAAACATAAATATTTACGACTATGTAGTTTGCTAAACAGTTCATTTTTGGGAGTTTTTGGACCGAAATTGGGATTAAGCTTTTATTATTTAAAAGGTGGGAAAAGAACACATGGCGAAATACAACACAGTGGGAAATACACATTTCAACAAATAAAGTTAGCACAATACTTTGATTTTTTGACAGGGAATTTTACATACCTATAGATGAAAGCGCTCATTGGTCAAAATAATAAAACATAAAACTTAACCAAGAAGTTTCATTGATAAGTTTATTTATAATTTTATCATAATCATTAACTATTGAGTTTTATCAAGAAATATCAACAAAAAACATCAATATTACAAAGTTATAATTGATTGACCTACTTATAGGAGCAAACGGTGCAGAGAAAACATGGCTATGGAAATGCCGGGTTTCACTCGCCCTTTTTTTTGTTATTTAGTTTGTCTTCCCAACAATTCAAATACATCTGGTATTCAAAATATATATTTTGCAAACTCGCTTGTTTTATCATGTATTTATTTTCGCAGCGTTCCACATGTGACCTACGGTCAAACTGTTGTATTGTTCCATTGTCCTATCTTGCAATATATCTATATGCTATCTTGTTGATACTGTTCATGAAGCTATTAGAATTGTTCATAAAGGACGGCACAATATTGTACCGTCATTGTATTGTCCTCGTGTGAACTCGGCTTTTATGTTTGAAGGTGTTACATTTCAAACAGAATGTGTGGTTTTGTTCAACAGAACTAGGAATGAGAAATTCCCAGTTGAGCGAGTACAAACTGGATATTGATGCAGCCAAAACGGAGATCAAGGAACTGAAAGAAAAGCTTTACTCTCTGGAGAAGGGACCAGTAGAGATGATTACAGATATACCGAAGGTAGAAATTCCTCAGGAAGAAACCATCTTGGGACGTCCTTCACAAAAACCAATTAGCAAATTTTTCGGAGGTGGATTTAGAATATCAAAGGATTAAATAATTATTAATGCAGCCAGCTTATTTTTGTTTCGGCAGTAATCTTTTAGTAATATGTATATTTATACAAATATCTGATTTTTATTTGTTTTTAATCGATCTTTGTTAATCACAAATGATTATTTTCTTTAAGTATTAAAAATAAAAAATAACAAACCTTTTTTTGTGTATATTTTTTTTCTTTTTTACTGGGGACTTTTGTTCTTGTCAGTCGTACATAACCGTGCATTGTTGTTTTTTCCATTTTGTGTTGTTTATATAAATATTCCATGTATTTTTTTAGGTAAGTAATTTCATATAATATTTCCAAGGAGTTTTAACCAAATTAAGCGCTAAGCGAGTATGGTCGTACCGTGTACGTCTCAAATAATTTATACATCAAGGAGCGTGGACGTACATTGTACGGCGTCGCTTGTCAAAAATCTTGCATTTAATTTATACATAAAAAGAATATGGCAATGTCATCTACACTACTATCACAAGGAAAAAGGCAGTTAGAAAAATGAAAACCACTTCTTAATGTACCTCATCGTACCTTGCGTACCAATGCTGTGAGAAATTTTAGAACCAACATTGGATTCTTTTCCCCTCTGCCAAGGAACCTTAGAACAGTTAACAAAATCTCACTAAACAATACTGTCGATGTGCTCCTGCAGCAAGGGCGAGCATTCAAGAAGCAAATGGTGTTATTACTCCTGGCTTGAGATGACACACTTGCCATGTCTGCCTAGATTATGCCATGACTATACCTATTGTACATTTAAATGGATTCTAAGATTGTTTATCATCATCATCATCATCATTCCCTTTCCGCAGCTAATTGATTTATTTAAGCTTTATTAAGTTAGTTCATAGCATCTTAAGAACTAATATAAACTTTTATTACAATTTTAACATCACAATTTTTTTATAAAAATTTCTCAATAACATATTTTTTCAAATTAATTTTAAATATTTCAATCTTTTCTATCTCCTTTATTTCTTCAGGTAACTCATTGTACAGCTTCAATCCCTTATACAATGAGTTATGACATTCTGTTTTTCTCCTCATTGGTAATCTTATCTTTTTTTATCCCTTGTTTCATATGTATGACATTGTTAATTAAATTTTATTATTGTTTTTATTTTATTCATCCCCTTACACAAACAATATTTTACGTATAAAAATTGCTACATTATATTTAATTTGCTGCTTTACTGTGAGCAAGCCAATTTTTTTGTGCATTCTTTCTACATTAGAATAGATATTTCTTTGGAGTATAATCCTCATCGCCTTATTTTGAAGAAATTGTATTTTTTTAATTTCTCCTTCATTACATAAAAAAAGAATAGAAGAACAGTAATTTATGTGTGGACATATGATTGTTTATATATAAGAACACTACTCTTTAAATCTATTACATTTCGCAATCTTCCCATAAATGAAATTGTTTTTGTTGCACATTGGAAATATGTTTTGAAATTCAAATATCTATAAAAGTAAACCCTGAGATATTTTATTTCGTCCACAGAATTTATATTTAAATCCCTGGGGTATATTTTTTCTCCCAATACTCATATATTTTGTTTTTGAGATATTTAATTATAATTTACTTTAATTTATTTTGATAAGCTAATGATGCATAGAGCACTGCATTGATATACTAATTGCAGCGTATCTTGATCATTTTTTTGTTACGTGAAGGAAAGATGATCAGTCTTATGCTTCAGGTGGCAGTCCAGGGATTATTGAATATTCTAGTGTAAGAACACCTTTTTTAAATAAACATTTCATGTCAAACATGTCAGGAATCAAACTCGAGACCTCTCGCATGGTAGGCGAATGCGCTGACCACTACACCACGAGGCTGACATATCGTGAATGCCAATCTATTAAGGCTTTCATAAGCCTGTTGATTGGCTTAAAAAAATATATTTAAAAAATCATACCATTATTTGATACATAGCAATGAGCAGTAAATTTTTTTATTTCAGTATGAAAAACGGTAAAACGATTTATTTTTTTTAAGCTAAAAACAATATCTAGAGATCCATTAGCAAAAACTCAGTGTAGATATGGCACACACAGGTTAGAGGTTAATTTATTTTTGGTAATAATATATTTTGTTTAATAATATTATTTATTTAATATTTTGACAAGATTCTTTTAGTCATGAGATAATCCATTAGCTTAAGAATCATACAGCCAAACACAATGTTGCATGTAATGAGTGCAGCTTGAAGGTTAAATATGAATTAGGGCTCTAAGATACCTATCGGACCTGTGTATTAGGAAAAATAAAAGTCAAAGAAAATCTACTCTTAGCTCAGCATTTAATTCAGGCAGAGAAAAACTTGTCAAAATCCGGCACACCCCAAACATTTGGAGATCGTGCTTTTGCCGTTCCCGGCCCCTCTGCCTGGATTCTATTGCCTTCAAACTTACGTATCATCGGCAGTCCCAGTCAGTTCAGATCTCAACTAAAATCTCACTTCTTTAGTTTATCATACTCTCAATTTTAAATCAGAAAATATATGTCACTTTAGCTTAGTTAGAATGTAAGTTTACATATATGATTGTAAAGCGTCCTTGAGGTGATTTTTCACAAAAATGGCGCTATACAAATCAGCCAAATATCATTAAAAGAAAACACAAAAATATATCTAAAAATCATAGTTTTTTTAATAAATTACAGTCAACCAAAAAGTGTTATGTATTTACTAATTTTAAGTGTGTATTAATGTGGTAATTATATTGTTTGGCGGTCATTTGAATGTGTAGTACTATAAATCGTGGGTATATTGGCAAAAAACGTTAACTCGAAAATATGCGGATTTGACTTAATGATGCAGTTTTGTAAAGTTTTTAACGCTCTACAAACTGGCAAAATACACTAAGTCAAATTAAATTTCTGTAGTTTTAAAAATAATTTTAAGGTTTAATCGTATACCGGATATTTTATTCAGGCTAAAAGATTGAAATAACTTAATATTTACTTAGTATAAAATTAAGAAACGGAAAAATTAAAAACGTGTTCTTAAATGAGCACTTAACATCTTACTATATTTAAATAAGACGTTAAATATTGGAACAAAACTTAAATGCTTGAATTCTCAAAACAGGGATTTGAGACTTAAAGTTTTTTGCCAGTATACCCACGATGTGAGGTACATCCATAAGTAAATTCTGTTTGTATTTCTTGCGATTGCAGAGCTGCGATCGCAGTTTCGCCCATGTGTCGTACTCACCCCGGCCTACTGAGAAGGAGTAGATGTCAATATGAGTCAGTTGACTGTTGTGTACTCTTCCCTATGCTTGTTAAAAATGCCTTGAAAATCCGGCTGTTTGCGAGATATGGCAAGGAGATGGGTCAGACAGTTCAATGAAGGTCGCGATAATGTGCACGACAATGATCGAAGAGAATACAAAAGCTCGTGCTGCACTATGACAAGCGCCTACAAAATAGTGGAAGTTAAGTAGAAAAGTAGTCTTAACGATTTTTTTACATTTTTTTTTTTCTGAATATGTAATTGTTTTCTTTGACCCGTCAAACGGAACTCAATTTCTGGATAAGCCTCGTATTTACTTTAAATCAGAGGAGGTTATAAATGTCCGATTATTTAAAATGTAATATTTCTCTACCAGCCCAATATATATAAGTAGTAAGTGGGGAGAGGCAATATGGAGGGGGTTAGGAAATAAAATACAATATTTGCTCAATCTTTTATTTCAAATGTATGTGGAAGATCAAATACTAGACTACAATCTTCGCTTCTTTATTTTTTGCTATCTGTTTGTAATCTTAGCTTAACACCTAAATATAATCAATATTAATTTCTAATGCCAAAACTCGGAAACACTCTGCGTGTTTCATATGTTTACTTTAGGTTATATTAATAGTTGAAACACTAATCACCTCACCCACAACACTATATCCAGTCAATCCTTTCCGGATCATACAAAATTAAATGTAGAAACTATCTTTAGAAATGCATTCACTTAACTACTCTGGCGATCTGTACTCCACCAGCCTGCCTACGTGTACGTGCACGTGCCTACACACACACACACACACACGCGCGCGCCTTGTCACCTATTTACACCTACTTTTGTTGGACAAAATTCTTTCGGGCAAACATTAAGTACTGCCGATCAAACCTCGGAAACTAATCATTGGCGAAAATCACTATCGAGAACTCGATACGGGAGTTTGGTTAGCGTCGCAAAATAAAGCGAGATTTGCAACCGCGTAAAAACTTTATAAAAAAAACAAAGATCTTCTATAGTCTCGCATTATTGATGGATAGATGTGTGCCGCCTATACCGAAATAATAATATGTGGAAATGTGATAACGGCAGGCATGAGCGGCCAAACACACGCAATCTGTCCTTACTTAATTTGTCTATTCCTAAGCCTAAAATACTAAACATTATTCTAGCACTTAACGATGAAGTTTTGCGGACATTTATACAATTATCAGAGGAAACAAACAAATGTCGTAAAAGCGAAATATCTAAATAAATAAAAACAAAACATTTTGCGGATTGCAAACAGAGGGTTGGATCTGTCATCGAAAGAACCGGAGAATCGTACGCGAGGAAAGAAACAATATAAAGACAAAGTAATACATACACATTTGTACCATTAAATTACTTACAAAAATATACTATTCCAAATTACTAACATGGCACCGCGTACAATACTTTTCTAGGGATCTGAGAGCCAACACAGCGCGGGAACATCCTTAGAATTTAAACAAGTAACAAAGTGTAACGTTATTCTCTAGAAAGTATAAAGGCTGAGAACACTCGTCCGGTCCTTTCAACGGTCATTTGATGCTGCGCAAAATCTTCATGTTTCTCGGGAACGTTAAAATTAAACTAAAACCTAAGTAGCGGTGTGAACTAAGCGTAGCTTACAACAAAAGTGATGGACATTACTGTAACTCCGGGTCATATTATTACGTCAGGCGGAGCCGGAGCCGACAACCTGACGTTAGATTCCTGCGCAAGAGTCGCTTTCCAAAACGGCGATCTTGCTCCAAATTTGCGGATTAAATATAAAATACTGGAATTGTGTGTTGCGTTGGGCGGTGCCGATGGAGGATGAAGGGGAAGTTGCGGAAAGGAGTGCGTGTGACATTCGCTCCATTTGTCAAATGTGGCCATTATTACGCGTATTTAACAAAATTCAAACAAATCCTCAAAAGACGCTCTCGACACATTCGGTACTTACAATTATAACATACGTAGAGGAAAAAATCAACACCAAGTTTTGAAATATTCACAAATTACGAAAATACACAATGTCGTTATGCAGCACAGTGAGAGGGGGGCACAAGGAATCCTTCCTACGATGAATATAGTTCACTTTTCACTTGTCCGATCATCCGCACTGTATTAAACTGTCACTTGGTCCTTTATTTTGCATTCACATTACTATTATTCAGTTTTTTAGAAAGACTTAACGACACATGGATACAATTATCAACATCCAAAACATCAAATTGTTATACTCAAATATAGTGCCGCAAAAATGTCCATATAATATGTATAAATCTTGACTTAATAATTTGAAAAAAAAAAACACCTACATTGAATTTTTACATCAATACGTAATTAGATTTATATTTATTTAATTCCCAATCTGATTTCCTTATACGCTAAACTCGCTCGCCACCTTTAACTCTATCTTCTTCATTTTCTTACTTATCCTAGATTAATAGATCGCAAAATGAAAGAAAACAAACTGAAACATGAAACAGAGTTGATGCGGAGTGGGCGGGCTGGTGGTGCCTGCACTAATCGCTAGTGTTGTGTGGAGGAGGCCGTGTCCGGACCTCAGTGGACTTCCGAGCTCTCGGGTTTAGGCGGGAGATGGTTCCCCGGATCCGATGTGTTGATCGGCTGCGGAATAAAGTAAACTATCGTTACAAAAGGCCACATGGTGTACAAAAGTACTGAAACTGGATAGTAAAATTCAATTTCCTCGAGAGATTTTACAATAGATTAACATGGAAAATTGCATTTATTTAAAATAAAACACTTTGTAAATTTACCACACAAGAGTTTAATACATTAAAACACGACTAGTTTCGGGTAATCAGTATTACCCATCCTCTAAGTAAGTTTATATTTACATACTTTAAGTTTATATTTACACCTGAGGATGGGTAATACTGATAACCCGAAACTAGTTGTGTTTTAATGTATTAAACTCTTGTGGTAAATTTACAATGCATTTTTTTTTATTTTTAATTCAAAATGTTTTTCCAAGTAAATGCTGAAACATTAAATAATGGAAAATCGCAGTCAGTGTTTCAAATATTTTATATTTTAAAATTGTTTTTATTTCCCATTGATACAATATAAAAATGAGGCCCTCAGTATCAAAGATGGCCAAACCACCCCGTACTTATTTTTGAGAAATCATAACAAGAAATGCTATTTTTATTATGTATTAAATATGCAGTTGGCCGCATTTGACACTATTTTTAGCATTTGGCCATCTTTGATACCGAGGGCCTCATATGTTGTCGGGTGCCACAGGTGAGTCGAGTTGGAGATGTTGACAGTGGGGTGGAGTATGATGACTCGTGTCGGGAATGGCGGGAGTCGGGGCGAGTGCAGGGCAATAGGGCGGTGCGGGGCAATAGGGCGGTGGCGGATTAGGAGAGTAGAGATAGCAAGTGGTGATGGCATTACCTACCAGCGAGTGCTGCGGCGGCGGCTGCTGCGGCAGCGGCGGCGGCTGCTGCGCGGCGTGCGGCGCCAGCGAGTGCGGGGGCAGCTGCGCGGCGGGGGGCGCGGGCGCGGGCGGCGCGGGCGCGCTGCCGGCCGCCGCGGCCGCCGCGCCCGCCGACTCGTGCGGCGTGGTGCTGTGCGCCTGCTGCACGGGCAGCCCGCCGCCCGCGCCGCCGCCGCCGCCGCCTCCGTAGTAGCCCCCGTTGATGCCTGGAACCACAAGCGGCCATTGCACTGGGTTCTCATACACTGCTCGGGGGAATGCTTACGCGTTACACACTGCCACTCAATTTACAAATAAAACTAGTGCTACAAGATAAGAATTGAGTTGTGACAGAGTCAGAGTGGGGGATCGAACCCAAGACCTCGGAACCGAAAATCCCAACATCAACACTAGACTAAATTAAACTTAATTCTGTATAAATTAAATTCTGGTCTAACAAATTAATTTTATTAATCCTTTATTTCTATCATTTTTGGAATAACATATATATTAAATTGTATAGATCCAGTCAGGAATCAAAACTGAACATAACTATTATAGTTCCCAGTACATAATATCAGTTTTCATGTTAAACCAAATATGTATGTTAATATTATAAATTTTTGTTTAAGGCAGATTTGCCAATATTTTAATTAAATAAATAAATAAAACTCCATAGTTAATAATTTTGCTACTATTGATAAGTATTATATAAAAATAGTTTAGTTTTACTCATTTCTTTATCAAGATTAGGTGAAAGCTCTAGTTGGTCAACAAAAAAACAAGTAAAACTAAAATAGTATTGTTATTTTTGCAAACAACAAATCAACAAATTTCCCTGCAAACTAAAAATAAAGTTTTTTTTTTTAACTGATCCACTATTTCAGGAAGGAAAAAACAGGTGAAATTACAAAATGATTATTTTAATCTACCAAGGTCTGTCTACAATGGGTTGGGCAATAATTGGCAAATGATTCAGATCAAATACATGAAAAAATATATTATTTTGTAAGACCATATTATATTGGTGGTATTATTTTTAATGTACCGTCAAAACATTTCAATTAGCTGTAAAACTTCATCATAATCATACCTTTATCCGCACCAAGTGGTGATGCATATGGCATTGTTTTGGTAGAATATTTAGATCACTTTGTTACATATACGGAAGGTAAGATGATCAGTTTTTTGCTTCAGGTGTCAATCCAGGAATATTGCAGTGTAAAACCACCTTTAAAAGCAATAGCTTATGTGGTCCACCCTGCCAGGAATTGAACCCGGGACCTCAAGAATGGAAAGTGAACCACTGCGCAACGAGATGGACTTATCTCCACTTTATTTCCTTTTTCAGGATTTTCACCCGAGAGTAGGTATCCAATAAAAAATGCTCATCCAGTGTCTGGTTCTTTTTCACACTCAGAATTGAACTCTTCATCTGCGCAGATACAGAATAAAATATATCGTCGACGGAAATCCATCAAAAGACAAATTTGACCACTTCAGAAGAGAGAAAAAATGTTTCTTTTTTAATATGCAGTAAAATTATGGTAATATATTTTTTTAATGGTAATATCTTATTTTACGATTGAAGGCCGCGTTCTAAAAACATGAAATGTCCAAAATTTTCCTAAGTGATTTTATTGGATTTTATTGTTCTGTCTATGAGTCTATACAATTCTTCTTTCTAAACATTTCTAAAAAAATTATAGGTACTCCATATCTACTGTTGAAAATATGGTGTTTTTGTCCATTGTCCAACAGCAATTGTCCACATCGATTTGTTCGAATGAACAGAAATTGACCCTTAATTAGCATTTCTACTACTGTGCAGCGCCACGCCACTATCACTCATTGTTTGGCCGTTCAAAAGGTGTTTTGGGTAATCCATTATGTATGTTTTTAGCAGTGTTTACTGAATATTTTAAAAATCATGATTTATTAGTGTGTAATCAGTTTATATACCTATTAAAATGTTATTGTTACTATTGAAAGTAAATTTTGAATTGGTCAACCTGGAAGTCCGATGATGGCAGAAGAGATCATCTGTATTTTTTTGTTTTTTAGTTGTCAAGAGTTTTAATGAATATTTCAGTAGACACATAGAAAATAAAATTTTATAAAAGCATAATTTAAAATGGTAATTGATTATTGAATTTTTTTTTTTTATATTTGTAATTTTTGGATTAAAGTCTTAAAATTCAGTCTTATTTAAACTCTCCTGATCATTTTTGAAACATACAGATGGTCCCTTCTGCCATCTGACTACCGAACTATATTTAAAATTATCCCTCTCCTCCACTCCTCCACTTTATTTCCTCATCCTCCCAACTATCTTCTATCTTGTTTTCCTACATATTTTTTTATATTTTCTTTTTATTGTGTGATATCATTATATTTGTGAAAAACTTTTAACTGGATGTATGTACAACTTATGATATTTCATTATTTATATAACATCTTTTCATAAAAATGGCGCTATATAAATTATCCAACTATATATCTGTTGTTTTTCTGAAAAAAATCTACTATTATTATTTTAAACATTCATACTAATTTCTTCGTAGCTTGCACTAAAAACCACTAAGGTCCAAATATTGTCTAAAAACAACAAATGTCACATTGACATTTTATTTAATATAAACATACAATATTTGTAAAACGATTTTATTTCATTAAATGTATTTTTTAAAAACATGGTAAAACGGTGGTATTCAGTTTAAACACTCTCCTAAAAAATTGTTGGTTCGTGACATTTCAGGTTTTTAAAACAAAGTCTTCAATTATGTAGGTTTTTTTTTTGTTGTTTTTACTAGCAATGTTTGAATATATTTAAAGCCGAATGGCATATTGAAAGCCCCAAAAACATTTTTTTTCTTGTCGTAATGAACAAGTATTTTAAATTTGCTTGTGTTTTCTTTTTTTAATTTACATACTGCTTTAAATGCCCCTAGCGCCGTCAGAGCAACCTTAGTATAAACAGTCAATTTGTCTGTCACTTTCGATCTAATTTTCCAAATTCTGACGGCGAATTGCATATCTGGATGACTTAGGCGGAGATGTTACATATGCGGTGATGGATTTCCGTCGATGACACATTATTATTTTTTTTCCCATTAGAGTAGCTATTGAGATTCTGGTTCAATTTCACACATAGAAGTGCATTGGACTCTCAGGTTAATGAAGCGGAGGTATATAAGATGTTGGAAGGTGTACCTTCAGGGTAGGTGGGCAGCGGGCCGGGCCCCGAGCCCCCGAGGAAGTAGTCCTTGTTGACGCAGTTGCGCAGGCAGTCGGGGATGCGACCGACGATGGCGCGGCGGATCTCGCTGGCAGCCATCTCGCGCAGCTCTGTGGCGGACGCGTCGCTGTAGAAGGCGGCGTGCGGCGTGCACAACACGTTGGGGGCGTCCTTCAGGGGGCCCTGTCGACAACGATACAAATGAAAATAACTGTCACCAAGGCCCATATTGCAATGGGAAGTTAACAGAGTTGTCTTCAATTATCTATAAAGTAAAATTTAATTTTCTGTATGGATATCAAGTATGGCGTTCCTATAGACATCGAGCTACTGGAAAAAGTCCAAAGATGTACTTCAAAAATCCCCAAATTACTCAAAAGGATGCCCTACCGCAGTAGATTAAAAGCACTAGGACTTGCATCATTGGGAGAATGACGGAAGAGAGGGGACTTGATAGAAACTTATAAGGTACTCAATAATGACTATGACTGCCCCCTGCACGAGATGTATCAATTAAATCCCGACACAAATTTAGGGGTTCATAACTGGAAGCTCTATCCTCCCCAATTCCACCTCAATCCCAAGAAAAACTTCCTTTCCAGCAGAGTACTTTCAGACTGGAATACATTTCCAAGCCTAGTTGTCCATTCTATTTCAGTCAACCAATTTAAAAACCGTTTAGATGTTTTTTTGAAGGAAGAATGCAGACAAAAAGCAGAACACGAGATACAGGCGCATCAGCAAAGGTTGCCTGCCAATAACCAATGATAATAAAAAATAAATATTCCTATAAAACTCAATTACAGGTTACCGATGAAAATACTTTAAAATTTCATAAGAATAATTTAATTTTAGTACAGAAAATTTTATTTCACTCTATAAACAATTTAAGGTAACTCTGTCAACTTTGCATTGTAATACTGGCCAATTTCGGGGTAAGAGATAATTATTGCACGTATAGTCAACTGAAATTTTTCAAACAAAAATTTGAATATTTGTACGACGTTTTGTCAACAACATGATTGCTAGATTTTAAGTATAAACTAAATACTGCATAGAATCACTTTTGTAAAGGGCCCTTGAGATATTACAAAAACGGGGGTTGTATAAGTTATCGATAATAATAATCATGTTACCAATAGGGAAATATTACATACTACAAATACCGATAAAAACATATTGAATAGATTTAGAATAATTAGTTTCAATTTCAAAATCAATATGATAATTGTGACGTCAAAAAGGTTAGGAACAAAGTTTAAAATTAACATGAATCGTGACGTATTAGGGGCGTGGCCAATGCAATGACCGTTTTTGCGGGAATCCAAAATTACAAATTTAAAATTCTTTTAATGCTAAAAATAAGTGGCAAAAAAAAAATCTTTTATTCCACAGTATTTCATAGACTCTTATACTTTTAAAATTTTTAAAAAAAAGGTGATATTTCTCTATTACCATCATGATAATTGAATATCTAAGACCTAGATGTTGTATACCTCCCTGCGCTGCTGTTCTTAACACTTTTGGGGCAGTAGAAAATGCTTTTAGAGCGCGTGTTTAGTATGTAAATATGCGCTATAAGAGTGTTTTCTACAGCCGCGAGAGCATTTAGAATAGCAGCCTTGTGCTTCGAATGGTGTATAGAACAAGATACTTCGAAGAGCGAACATTAAAATGCGTTGTTCCAAGATTGTTCAATGATCTCCCCTCCCACAAACCATCATTAACATGAAAAATCTTCAAATGAAAAAAAAGAACTGAAGAAATATCTTCTAGATACTTAATAGTGCCTGTTTATAAATAAATCTGTAAAATATAAATAAAATAAATGTAGTATAAACCTGTCATAAAAAAAAAATGTGTCCCACCGAAAAGTCTTTAGACTTAGTGGGTAACAAATTATAATATGTATTTTTTAATTATAAAATAAACGCTGCTCTGCAGCACTGAAACTGAACTGAATCAAAAATATAGAATAAAAATTGGTATAATGTAATACATTTTCTGAATTGTGTAGTATGCCTAACCAGACACAACTTGTTTTATGGGTGACATTTACTATACGCAGTGCAAAATAATAATAAAACATAACTATCTACAAGTGTATTTATTATACAAGTTTAATTATCCATACTTTTATTTGTCGATATGTTGAAGTAATTCTTTTAACCTCTACCCAAACCCACTGACCATTTTTTCACAAATTTATTGAATATTTTGAGTCCCAAAAACCAGAAATTTCTTTGCCAGAATTCATAGTTTGCGGTGGACCCCATGACCCATCCTCTAGTTTGACTCCTGGCAATGTGGGAGTGTTCCCTTTGGAATTATAATATGTATAAATTAAAGACATTATTATTTATAACAAATGTCTTTAAACTATTTTTTTAACTTTAATAAAATGTGTTTTTATTTTCCATTTCATCACACCGAAATTTCTCTACATCAATATACAGAGTAGTTAAAGGAAGGTGTGATCTATCTATCTAGATAAAGTAAATTAAAGTAGCATAGTAATAATATCATGTTCTTATTTAAAATATTGTCGATAATCATTATTATTTTAAGGTCCAATCAAACCGTTTACTTTTAATCGACCATATATTGTTTTGGCCTAAGAAGCGACAGTGAAACCCACCTGGAATACATTGAAGGGTTCATTTTCATGCACGTCCAGCGCTGCCGCTCTGATCCGACCTTGCTTCAGTGCAGCTGCAAGTGCATCATCATCCACTAACCCTCCGCGCGCCGTATTCACCAGAAACGCCCCTGAAAGGAAAGACACAAGTTTTTAGAACCGTTTATGGGAATATCTTCTCAGAGGCTTTTTACATATAACATATCAACAGATCTTACCGCTACATAGCACAGGCGGATAGGAAACAAGAGCCTCACCAGTTCAAAACGGCTACACAATATATTCATAAACACGATAAACACATAAGACTTCGAGCTAAACCATGTCAATTCATCTTCATCCCACATTGTTTTTGTTTTATTAAATAAGTTTTCATTAATTTGATTAGAATAAATTCTTATGTGGAAATTCGATACTTAATGCCATTCAATACAACAGACGAATCCCTGCTGTAACACCAATTTGAGGAAATTTTGTTTTTAAACCACAATATAAATTATAATACTAAACCCAATTTAACTGGAAGAGACGTGATCATGTTTTGTACATAATATATCAAAGGTGTTAAAACCACAAAGCCACAATTTTACGGGTATCATAACTGAAACAATTATTGTGTATACTTAGAACAAATAACTAGGAATATGAGAGTGATATGTACACATGTCATGACAAAGTCTCAGAGGATTGATTACGCTCCATTATATAAAAATGGCAAACAAACTTTGTACTATGTATTGCTTGAAATCAATATTTTGTAAGTACCTACATAATATGCGCAACAAGTAAATTAAAACTATGAGAGAAGTATGATTGCATAGCCGACTCCAGTACTTAAGAAAATTTATGTTAAAATAGCTAAATGACTGATGCACCATAAAGTAAAATTTGCGGGAGCCAATAAAATATTTTTTAAACCTAGCCGGATCGAACCAAGGGACGCGAATCCCCCAAAAATCTATTTTGATTTGATAACTCGAGTTTTAATCAAGAAAATGTCTTTTAGTAATCTTTACAAAAATAGTATGATTTCTTTTATTGTTTTTAATTTTTAAGTAACGAAAGCAAAGTAGTTTTAGTAGTTTTTGAGTAAAGTAGGAAATTCGAAGAAAAGTGGTATATTCTTTTTATTATTATTTTTTTTTTAAAATAAATATTTGCGTTCTTATGATTAACCCAAATATTTTATTTTGAGGGCCATTTTCAACGAGTTGTAAATAACTCACTATTAGAAAATGGAATCAAGTTTGGGTAGAGTGGGATTCGAACCACGGACCTTTGGTCCGTGAGTCCGAGACACTAGCCACAGGACCACAACCCGATATATACAACTCAATTTCGGCTATAGTAGCGCATCAGTCACTTAACCTTTTTACCTTTGAAGTAGAGATTCACATGTACTCAAGAGTAAGAAACTTAATTTCACCGGGATTTGGCTCTTCCCATAACCTTAGACGGAATCTGAAGGTTCAATCATTCTTACAAACCTTTTTTTTTTTCAATCGTTGGCAAGGAATGAAAAATAGAAAAAAAATCCTAAACCTCCGTGGATTGTGTTCCTCAGGAATAATTTGTCAATTTAACATTCGCGCGCTTTTGATGTTGTGTTGGCGAAAGGCAAACTCACGCTCGTATGAAAGCAGTTGCAAGGGGATAGTTTTTATAATAAATCATGAACTTAGTTTGGTTCCTATTAATCGTGGGACTGTTAATAGGATGAATGCTCACCAGGACGCATCTGTTTGATGGTGAACTCGTTGATGAGGTGGTGATTATGCTCGTTCAGACTGCAGTGCAAGGATACACAGTCGCTTTGGAATAATAAGTCCTGTAACAGATTAAAATTACTTCGATACAAACATATTGGATGGATAGAATGCGGATGTCAATTAAGTATAGATGATATATATTATTGATATAATAATAATATATGAAATATATTATTACACATTTAGAAAAAAAATAAAGAGTAGCTATACGTATTGGAAAAATATCATTTAGTAATATTATATAAAACAGAATAATTAAAACCAGTTACGGCTTCCTGTATGGCAGGTAGTACTGGTTAAAATTGTTTATTTTTGTTACATTCTGTTCCAGTTACTTAAAATATTCTAGTTTTATTTTAAATATGTAATCTAACGAAATGTAATCTATTGTAAAAAAAATATTACAACTCGATAAAATATTAAACCGACATTATTTATGAATTGAATACACAAGTGGATAAAAGTGTCACGTGACAAAAAAAAAGCAGAGATATATGGCAGAGTTATCTTCGACTTAAAGTAAGATCGAAATTCATGTTTAAAAAATGTATATATTTGTATATATTTGTATGAATACTTGTATGAATTTTACCTTGTAGATAAAATTGAAGATAAATGTCAACTTCCCATTATAATACAAGCCCTGGAGTCTGCGATACTACCTTATTTTGCTAATATACTCAACAAATCGTGGGGCAATTACTACAACTAGGTAACTTCCAAATCAGCAGTTTAGAGTTACTCACTAAAAGCACATATTTGTATCTTCCTCCATGAATGCTTTTTACATATTTTTTTATTTTAATATTAATCTTCGGTGCAACAAATATTAATTTATTTATTTATTAACGGACATTGTCCATGTTTACAATTTATAAGGTTTAAATATTACAATAAAAGAATAGTTTAAAACATTTAAAAAAAAAAAAAAAAGAAGCATTGACAAACATAAGGGACATCCAGACAAGATCTGGACTATTTATTTAGTGCTCGTTTAAATCGTTGTAAACTTAACCAAAAAAGTCCAGATCTCCAAATATATTTAATCTTCGGTGCAACAAATCCGTCTTATTTCTTCATTGGGGATTCGATCTTTAAACATTATCCCTGCGATTGCCCTTAATGTTTTCATTTGCAACATTCTAAGCAGATTCTATGTCCTCGTTGTGTCAGCCCTTGTTTCTACCCCATATATCATGATTGGCCCGACACGTGTCTTATGTATCCGGATACGGAGTTGGAAAGAGATTAATTGGATTTCAGTCATTTCAAATTATTTGTAAATTGTTTCAATTGTTAGACCCCCAAAACTAATGGCGAATATAGAGTTTCCAGCGTATTTGTCTATGACAATAAATAAATATAACCGACAAGCGGACCCGACAGATGCTGTCCTGCCCGAACATTGGCTTGCCCGCTATTAGCTGGTTCAGCAAACGTTTTTTTAGATATTCGAATTTTCAATGAACTATATGCTAAGTGACATTTGACATTTCAATCTTTCCGTTTAGTCATTGTGTGAGTTGCTGTTGCCCAAAGCAAAATTAAAAGCAGATTGCAATATCTCGTTATCCTGCGCCGTTCGATTCTTGTTTTTATAGAATTTGTTACAGATCGCAGCACCACTTACTAGGTCCAATTGTAAATCTAAACCATAAAGGGACCCGCTCAAATACACAAAAAATTTCATCAAAATTGCTCCAGTCGTTTAGGGAGTTCAGGGACATACACACGTACAGAAGAATTATATGTATAAAGATGACAGATATCCACCCGGTTCGGGTAGATTAGGTACAGAGCATGTAGCAAGTAGCGTATAGTCACCTGCAGGGTGTAGACGCGCGTCAGGCCCAAACTCTTCTCTATACCGTCAGGCAGGTAGGGGTCATAGAAGATAACGTTGAACCCGAAGGCCTTCGCCCTCAGGGCCACCGCGGAGCCGATACGGCCGAGGCCCACGACTCCCAGGGTGTCCCCTCGGATCCGCGCGCATCCCTGCGCGGCTTCTCGTACTTGTTCCGGTCCTGACATCACACAATTTATTTATTTATTCAACGGCTTATGCATTTGTGACACTAACAAACAAACGTAGCTATAACCATTCCAATAAATTGGAAAAAAACATTTTGTCCTCGAGCGATAAATATAACCATATGAGTTTCTATCGCTTTTTGACTGTTTTCTTAGCAGAAATAAAGGAGGTGACTATGTTTAAACGTAATATTATTATGTAAAACCACATGAGCAGTCATATTAACCAAAAAAAATAAAATGACAGTGGCTGGAGATGGCCACTTTTGTTTTTTTAGTGTCACATTTAACAAAATATAAAACACCTGTACATATAAACAACATTAACAAAAATATTAAATACATTACTGTAACAGAGGCAATGTTTCATAATGTATTCCTTTATATAAAGGTAATCAACGCCAGAGACAGTAGTACACATAGTTCATAATTAAAGTTTGGAAAAGAAATGCTTAAAAAGTATCAATTTTAATTTGAATAAGGATAAATGAAATAAATTTCCATTTCCATGTTCGTTTGCTAACATGTGATGAGTGGAAAAGGCGAGTACTTAGCTTAGTTTGAACTGTGTGAAGCAACAGAGAAGGCAATAGTTTGCCTCGTTTAATGCTATCTCACAAAAATGCATGAAATTCAAGAGTTCAGAAATATCAAAAACATTATATTCTGAACAGCAGCATTAAATCTGAATTTTCCTCACTAAAATGTAATCATTTTAACTGCTTCATTATACATTTATGGTTTAGCTCTTCAATGGGAATATTCAACATAAATTTAATGAGCCTTAAAAACCATATTGAACCTTCTCCACACTATTTATGTGGGAGACCTAATGAGGAGCCGGAGAGAGAGGAGGGAGCCATGCTAGAGAATTACTATTACAGATTTAATTATATTTTTGACTCTTTTTCTAGGGATATAATTAGCATCGGTAAACATAGCTGCATTACAAAGAGCCACAAGAGAGCACCTATTATATCAAATAGTACATACATGAAGCTTTTGAATAATAATCATATTATCCACTTATCATTTTACTGTTTATATACTGTGGTATTTATTATAATGTATGCTACAATACTATAGATCAGGGCTCCCCAAAGCAAGGCCTGCGACTTTTAAAATTTTTTTTATTTGTTTATTTTTCCATACATATATTTACATAAAATTTTAATAACAAAATACATCTTGAAATTAAGCTATAACATAAATTGGAAAAAATGCCCACAAAGACTTCAGCGTCTGAGCGTGGGCCATTCCTTTTTTAATTATTAAAAAGTTTATAGCATATACATATGGTATGACATGACCATGAAAAGAAAAGAAAAAGAAAATTAACATATGCTGATATAATGAAAACAGGATTTATTTGCAGTATGCATTTTATTTTTAATTTGAACTTTATTTTTTTTAAAGATGTCTATCTGTTCCTTCCATGTTAATCTAAGACCTCAAACCTACTTTAAACTGTACCAGTGATTTAATGTTTTGTAATTCCTTAGTTGGAAGATTGAAGGATCTTGGATAATTTTCTTCATAACTAGGAAATAGTCTATGTTTTTCGTACATTATCTTAATTATATTTTTCTGTGCAATTCCTATTGAGTGACTATGCACATCCAAGACTCCTCCCCACCCAATTATACCATATGTTATTGAAGATTGAATTAAAGCGTAATATACGAGTACCATTCAAAAATTTTCTTTAGTTAAAATATTTTTCAGTCTTGGGAAAACATAAGATAAATATCTGAGTTTATCTGTTAGTTTAGCGATATGTTTTTCTTATTTTAGCCTATAATCTATGTATATACCCAAATATTAAAAGCTTTCCCTTGAACTTATTTTGTAGCGCATATTTGTAGGTTATATTTGTGCGGCCCACAACGTGTTTTTAATCTACCACAAATATGAAAATTTACCTATCTAAAATTTATTTTGTAGAACATTTTTATGGCACGCTAAATAAATTAATAAAATATTTATTTATTATATGAAAGATCAAATTTTGACCATGTTTACTCTTTCATCCTTCCTCTGCCTCACTAGGCAGTAATTTCACTATTTTTATCAATCAGTGTTAGCGTGCGAGTATTTAAATACAGCACCGAGAGCAATCGGAGACCATAGTAGATTCACAATTGACTTCTTATCTCTAATAATAAATCCAAAATACATGCGTCACATTTGCCATAATAAATCTTCCACAAAATCATAATAATGTAAACAATAATATGATTTTAATTCGCACCATTTGCCTCTAAGTTATATAGCTATATAAATAAGATATGAAGACCTAAGAAAACAGCGTAAACTCTGGGTATTTTTAAAGCAAACTGATTGGACACACACTACACACCAGATTTAAAATGGGTAATATTCACGCAAATGATAAAGATATATTTGACACTTTTGATTTTTAAAAGGCTGTGTATCAATTTGTTATCTTCAAATTTAAATACCTAAATAATACTATGTGGATTTAAATTGTGTGTCTTTTATTAACTTATATCTGTATTCTTGATTAATATTTTTATAACTTCTTCTAATTTTAAGATTATTTTATTGTAACTGATGGGAAAAATGCACTTCTGTTCTCTTCGCTGCAATATGTATTTACTATTTGAATACCCACATATTTTTTACTATTGTGTGAAGATTGTTTTTATTTTTTTCTTTTTTTCTCAATTTTTTTTTGTTGCTATTTTTGCGTAAAATACATGTCTGTCTTTATATTTATATATGTAAAACATATAAAAGCCTACATGGCATTTAAATAAATAAAATTAAAATAAAATATATAAAAACGAAAATTCCTAATTTATTTGAATTTTTTGCTACTTTTGCGTAAAATACATGTCTGTCTTAATATTTATATATGTAAAACATATAAAAGCCTACATGGCGTTTAAATAAATAAAATATGTAAAAACGAAAATTCTGTAAGACTAAAACTGCTTAAATATGAATTTTAAAGACAAAATACCTGTGAATTTTTTTCCATCTCGCACCATATTCGCCAACCAATACGTCCTCCTGTAGAGATTTAATATGAGGCAGAGAGTTGTGTCAGCTACTTCTTCCACTCCGTAACCGGGAACATTACATACAGCGATTCCTGGATAGAAAAAAAATAAATATTACTTCAAATTCTGTTTTACTAATCATCGGCATAAAATAATTGTGCGAGTATTATAAATACTTCACTCATTAACTGTTCTTCAAAAGACAACTGTTGACATTGTATTTTGTAGTTTTCTCCATACATTTATTCACTTTTGTAACGAGCTTCGGACATCCCGAAAAAAATATTGTCAACAGCTGAGCAAAAACTCTTCAATTGTTTAAAAACATCATTGCCGAAATAAGAACCTAAGTAATAAAATCCAAATGGGGAACTAACTTATTACTGACGCCGCTGGGCGTTAGGATCGGTTTACATTTATGATACTATGCAAGTGTGAAGTACCCGATTGGTGTATTCGCAGACAACATTGACAAAGTAACACACATATGGTTGAAATAGCATGTGAAAAATCCAAGCTTTGTGAACTTGTAAGCACAGGCTCAGCACCTCATTACAATTTACAACTTCCTTTGTAGTTTATGAATGACATCCTCGTTTCGGGGGTTTTTACAAGGTTTTTTTTAATGTTCTATGGTCAATGCATAATTAACATTACGTATGGGTAGTGTCAGATAAGTTAAAACCTAACCCTTGAATTATAAACATGACTACTAACAAGTGGAAGTGTTTCAATTTGCGAAAAAGTGGTAATTATTTGTAAAATAGAACGTGGCGCGGAATATGTTGAAGTGGGTAAAAAGTTTTCTCTATCCTTGTCACATTGTCAACATTGTGAAAAATATAAATGATTACTATCTGAATTTGAAATTTAGAATCTGGTATGTTTGTTACCATTTATTATAATTTTCAGTAGTGACAATATGCAATGGCGATTGGATTTAAAAACTTTTCTCTGGTATAATGAGTAATGCTTATAACGAGCAAATTTAGTCGGTCCCGTCCTTCTCGTAATAACCAAATTCGACTGTGCATATATATTTACATATACAGTAGGATAATTTATACAGCGCCATATTTGTGAAAATCACCTCAAGGGCGCAGTACAATAAATAAATATCCCAGCACATCTTACAGCTACAGAGCGTATGAAACGGTTGGGATTTTAGCTCCTCATTTCCAATTAAGATCGATTAAAATATATAACAGATAGGAGCTTGATTACAGCGCGTCTTGCAGCTACAGAGCGCATGGATGGTAAAAAATCTAGACCCCATTTACACATTTTTAAAATTGCCAAAGAAATTTAGTGTATTAATGAAATTTAAAAAAATAAAACAATAATAAAAAGGAGAAAAAATACAACACGTCTTGCAGCTACTGAGCACATAGACGGTTAGAATTCTAGACCCCATTTACAAAATTTTGTTATTTTATAGTTGATAACATTTACGTATGGAAGTTAGATTACCAATCATCGTGCAGCTACAAAGCGCATGGATGAGTGGAATTCTAACAAATTAAAATTATATCAATAAATTAACAAAAAATAAATGTAAACAAAGAGCATAGTAGTAAATTTGTCAAGTGTTCGTGTAAAAAAGTAAGCAATAAAAAAACACTTCAACATTATGGTTAACAAAATAAATATAGATGTCCGAAGAATAGCTTTTGTAGATAGTAGGTAAATACCGCCGCCATGTGGCCTACTGGGTGCTTGATAATTCCTGGAAGATTCCTATTGTTCCAATGACTTGGTGTCCATTTTGGCCCATATTATTTCGTTTTGTAAGACGCATCATTTCTGTTCAATTCACTTTTTAGACAGTTCTTTCTAATTTCTAAAAACACATACATTACACAACCCAAAGCTGGGTTAAGCAAATTATAGAGTTGCCCTTTATCAGATTAATTTTATGGTCCTGAAAACCTAAAAAAATCCTTTTCCCGATGTCAAATCGCCTGTCTGCAGTAACATAGTAAAATATTTGTGGACAAGTGAACCCTTTCATTGATTTGCATTTTAAAAATGTCTGGAATGACTGACCTAATAATTTGAGTATATTACTTGAGGGCCTTATAAGCTTCTAATATACCTTTTATTTTAAACTCCCCAGTTAAGCTTACGTCTTCAAAAACTGGCATACTAAGTTAGGGGCAAATATTTAAAATAAAATATTTAAAGCTAGATTTCTCTATTTAGAATTAGAACCTTAAAGAATTTAACTATTTAGTAAGATTATTTAACTTAAGTTAATTATGTTAGGAACTAATCGGTTTTTTAGAACAGACATTAGCCCATATAGGAACTGATTGCAACATTAGGCATACTAATATTTCTGATTTGCCAAACCCATCATACATTTTTTTTTTACATTTTACATTTTTTTTTTTTACATTTATTTTTTTGCACCACAACAGGCCAGGAGGCCTAATTACAGTGGTGAATTACATCACAGAGCACCCAGGCTTGAGAAAAATCACATTTTTAAATTTTTGTGTTCTCACCGGGAATCGAACCAGGAGCCTTCCGTGCGTTAATCAAGCGTCTTGACCACTACACCACGGAGGCCGCATTGACCCTACTCCCAGTATAGCAAAATTTGTCAGGGTGTTTTTGTGCCATTTTGTCTAATATGAAATGTATGTATAAATAAACAATGAAAAAATTACTTAACTATGTATTTTTAACAATAAAATCAATTTTACAGAACTTTTGGTGTAAAATCAATTAACATTTTTTTTCGTGTTTTCATTTGATAATAGTTGTAAAAGTATGCAACAGTTACATTTTTTTGGTTGCAACTAAATGAGAGTCTATGGTCTGTGAATAAATAAATAATAATAAATCTACCGTCCATTCACATATTTAATAAACTTTGCTTATGTGTGCAAGACAGAACATTTTCAAATTAAAATTAATCGGGTCGTGGTCCCGTGGCTAGGGTCTCGCACTCACGAATCCAAGGTCCTTGGTTCGAATCCCACTCTACCCAACTTGATTCCCATTGTTCAATTGTGAGTTATTTACAACTTGTTGAAAATGGCCCTCAAAATTTAATATTTGGGTAGATCATAAAAACACAAATGTTTATTTAAAAAAAAAACATTCTAGTGTGCCTACTAACACAAAATAAAATTTATACATTTACTTGGTTCTCCGACAGGCACTAACCCCCCAGCTCCTTTTTGAAAACGATTTAAGAAAAATAATTATGAAAATCAAAATTAAATTTTTAAATTATGTAAATACCATCTATATATATATATATATATATATATATATAGTTGGATAATTTATATAGCGCCATTTTTGTGAAAATCACCTCAAGGGCGCTGTACAATTAATAAATATCCCAGTACGTCTTGCAGCTACAGAGCGCATGGACGGTTGGGATTCTAGTTCCTCGTTTTCAATTAAGATCAATAAAAAATTATAACAGATAGGAGCTAGATTACAGGACGTCTTGCAGCTACAGAGCGCATAGACAGTTAGAAATTTAGCCCCCATTTACACATTTTAAAAATTGACAAATAAATTTAGTGTATTAATGATACTAAAAAAAAAAAAAATAATAATAATATGAATAATAAAAATGCGCTCTGTAGCTGCAAGACATGCAATAATCTAGATCCTATCTGTTATGTTATCGGAATTGGAAACGAGGAACTAGAATTCCAACCATCCATGTGATATGTAGCTGCAAGACGTGTCGGGATATTTATTGTACAGCGCCCTTGAGATGATTTTCACAAAAATGGCGCTATATAAATTATCCACAATAATCACACATTAGCATAGGCTTAGGCTTAGACTTAATAAACATTCGAATTTCATTGCTTTATTTGCAGATTTACAATAGCCAATTACAATCTATTTCCCATGTAATAATCTTAAGATTACAGTATAATGATGTACGCAATATGATAATTATGTCATTATTATTTCTGAAGGGATATATTCACATTCTTTACACGATGATGATGAAGACCAGCGAGTGATTGACAGCCGTCATTTAATGAATGTGCAATCAGGAGGTCATGGTGCAGCATTGTGACTTGTGTGAGATTGTCTCCACTAATTTTATCTAATGCTTCATCTCGATGTATTGTAAATATTATTTTTATTCTCCATACCTATTAGATTACTATTACAATATCTACAATCAATTGGTCATTGTTTGTGATAATGTTTGAAATGTAAATTAAAAGATTTCAGCCAAAAAAATATATATTGAAATAAAATGTAATAAACAAACAACACAACAAAACAAACCATCACGCCGTTTCCCGTAGGGGTAGGCAGAGAGGACAGAACACCATATCACTCTATCTTGGCATACAGACCTCGCGTCCTACATTCAAACATCTTCTCATGCACGCTCGCCGATTATTCCTACTTTTGACATGTCCATCTTCAAGTATTTGATGGACTTGCTCGTGCCATGTCTTTCTCGGCCTTCCTCGTTTTCTGCATCCATCAACATTCGCATCGTAGATCCTTTTAGCCGTTCTTTCGTTGTCCAGTCGCTCTACATGTCCAAAGCACCCCTTTCTTGATTCTGTCGATAGTGCATATCTCAGCCTTACACAGTTCGCGGATCTAGACATTTGTGCACCTATCATACAACGTTTTGCCACACATTCGCCTGAGGGATCGCATTTCGACAGCATTTAACCTAATTTCATCATCATTTTTCCAATTCCATACTTCGCTCCCATACATTAGAGTTGGCACTAGAACTCCGTTGTGAACTGCTAGTTTAGCTTCCTGCGATAAAAATGTAATAAGAAAAATATTATCCATTAATTTGTTTTGATTACTTTTATTTACAAATTTTTCATGAGTAAGAGTCACAGGTGAAAAATTTATAAATGAAAGCGGTCAAAACAAAGCGAAATATTTTTTAAATTATTTTAAAAATGGAATCCCACCAAGAAATCAGAGAAGCTACGAAACCAAAAATAGTTTTAATAATCTTTGTAGGCAGACGTCATTACATCGCAAAAATCAACAGATGATTATTATTATTATTATGGATAACTTATATAGCGCCATTTTCGTAATATAATACCTCACAAAGTGATTATATAAAGAAATAAAATTAATTTTAACTTTTTAAATTTGTAATTTAAGATAAACAATGTACTTCAATATTATGTATCTTTTTTGGGTGATACCGTGTATGTTGGATTTGATCCGACGTTTCGGCTACCATTGCAGGAGCCATCTTCAGGGAAAACTGTGTGTACTTATTCCAACATACACGGTATCACCCAAAAAAGATACATAATATTGATAACAGTGACCGTGAAAACCTTCGCACCTATTTAACAATGTACTTTATCACCACACGCTAAGGATTGGTATGGAAGAAGTATTGATCTTCAAACATAGGTAGAATAGTGAATATTGCACTGTGTAAAGTGGTTATACCTTTTATTGAAATTTTTTTTTTTATTTTTTTTTTTTTTTTTAAATTCTGAACAATTTTTTTTTAAATTCCCGCCAAACTGCAAAAGCAGTTTTTTGCAGGGACTTCTCTCTTTAAACATTTTTGTAACACAATATAATAAATGTTTACATAAAATATTTTTTAAAAAATCTTAAAAATATCAATAAAATAAAAGTTTAAAAAAAATTAAATACAAGTAAATCAAGTCTTTTTTGAAAACGAAATATATAAAAAAAAAAAATATTTATTCATATAAAAATATACCCTGAGTCTATGAGAACAAGAGTCCTGTGTCGAGTTGGGACCGGCAAATAACAGATCATAAGCTCTGAAAATGCCCAGACTTCCATTTTCTCTTCCCAAAAAACTTCCTCAGTTGGAATATCTTCTGACATTCGATAATACCATAAAGTATACCTACAATGGACTCAAATGTTACGGCTTACTAATTTTATATATTTTGTGTAATTCTATAATTGAAGGTATACGAGTATATGCATGTGAAATTGTATCCCTGTAGTGTGAAATTGAATTACCTTATAAAATAAAATAAAATAAAATACCTAATTCCCCAGCGGCTTTGACGTCGATGTTGTCCACACCGCTGCCGATGCGCACGATGATGCGCAGCGTCTTGAACTTCTCCAGGTCCTCCTTGGTGAGGATGATGGTGTGCCACATGAGCGCCGCCACGGCCTCGTTGAGCACCTTCTCGTGTATCTCGGACGTGGACTGGGCGTCGCAGAAGGCCACCGTCGCCACGTCCTTCAGGATCGGCATCTCGATGGAGCAGTCCCTTCCGTCCAGTAGGGCCACCAGCGGTCTGCGCAATGCGATACATTCCCCTCGTTTATTTATTGCTTGTTGACATTTCAGCTTATTTTTATGAAATATTTATTTTCATTTAATTATACTGGAACCTTTTTACACGGCAGATAGTATACTAAAATAACACCGCTGGAAGAGTTTCCTTGTAAAAAAATCCATTCGGGATAAAAATAAATAAATTCTTTAGTATTTATTATAACTGATTTTCTTAAATATAAGACATCAAAATACTTTTAAAAATCGTATCAAAGATTATGCACTATTATATTATGGTGTACGCCAAGTAAAAGAGCGATGTAAGGCGTTCCAAAGGTGAAAAGTATAATTACAATACAAACGCATTGTTAAATTAATGTTCAAATTAAAAAACAAAGGACAACCTCTGTTCATTCAAAACCGTGTAAAAAAAACAGTGTAAATCGAGGTTCCAGTGCACTTTTATTTTGTGTGTGTACTTTAAACCTATCACTCTTCACAACTACTTGTTTTCTTATTATTGCCCATTACAGCAGTGAATTACGGCACAAAATACACAAGGATCTATGAATGGGGAAATGTGCAAGTGGGGGAATAAGCGAGTGGGATAATGTGCAAGTGGAAGAATATGAGAATGGGATAATGTGCAAGTGGAAGGATATGAGAATGGGGAAATGTGCAAGTAAGGGGATAAGCGAGTGGGATAATGTGCAAGTGGAAGAATATGAGAATGGGGAAATGTGCAAGTAAGGGGATAAGCGAGTGGGATAATGTGCAAGTGGAAGAATATGAGAATGGGGAAATGTGCAAGTGGAGGGATAAGCGAGTGGGATAATGTGCAAGTGGAAGGATGTGAGAATGGGGAAATGTGCAAGTGGAGGGATAAGCGAGTGGTGTGATGTGCAAGTGGAAGGATGTGCGAATGGGGTGATGTGTAAGTGGGAGAGTATGCGAGTAGGATAAAGTGCAAATGGAAGAATACAAGAATGATGAAATGTGCAAGTGGGGGGATAAACGAGCGGTGTAATGTGCAAGTGGAAGGATGTGCGAATGGGGTGATGTGTAAGTGGGAGGATGCGCGAGTGGAATGGAGGATGCGCGAGTGGAATGGATGATGTGCAAGTGTAGTAGATATGCGTCACTCACCTTCCGATAGCGGGTCCATTGGCAATGGGCCCACGCATGTCTAGGCGTGCTCTCTTGGGCATCATCTTGCGCTTGTCCATCTAGGTCTGGCGAGTGCCGCGCGCCGCCCGTGCCGCGGGACACCGCCGCCGGTCAGGCGGGCCGACTCCCCGCCGCCGCAGCCAGAGGAAGCTCGCCCGCGAGGACGAGACTCATCAAACTCACCCGACTCACACTCTTCACTGTTCGCTCGCGTTCACTATAACGGCACTATAATTTAACTTCACTCGATTACACTGTACGCTTCCCGATAACACTTCACTAATAAAACTCCTAATTTTTCCGGCGAATCATTGCCACCGAATTCGCAGCACCAGCTATCACAGAAGTCAACTCGCGACTCGGGGAAACCTGGAAATAAAGGAAAAAACAAATATTATAGCGTTTCGGTAAATTCAAACACATTAACTGCGCGAGATATTAAACTACAAAACGAGAAACGTGATCGGGAGAACTAAGATAAATGTACCCCCCGTAGATTTCAGACGCGAACTGAAAGTGTCCGGGACAGTAGTAGGGCGGCATTAGCGAGTGAATTCAGATTCCAGTTTATTAAACGACGAAAAAAATGACGCGCCGGAAGATACAGCGGACAAATACATAATTCCCAAAGCGACCGCCTCCCGCAGTCCTCCTCCACCCCCTCCCCCACATGCCATCACCCGACCGAACGACAAACTAATTACAAACTCCGCGGCGGGGTTGGGGTGAATTTTAAACAAGTTTGGAACAAAAGTGGGATAAAACGTCACAAAGTTATTCCTTTAATCAGATGATAGATAACTCTAGAAGAATATTTATCTCGGAGTTTTTTCCCGTTAGATACCGCGCGGCGAGAGAAATGAAAAATTCGGGATCACGCAATGGCGATACTGCCATGTTAATTGAAGCCGCAGCTGAAAGAATTTCTTTCGGTATAATTTTACTCTGTTTGAACATTTCGGTGGCCGACAAACTTCTAAGTAAACGATTTAACAAAACTCCGGGAGTTAAATCAAACGATCTCCGACGAAAACTTTTGTTTTAGTAAAACAAAGCTACGATGTTATACTCGAATTTGTGTTTCGGCCAGACTAGAAACTGCGGCTATTCGCGATTTAATCGCTATTAAAGATACCCGAATCGAGACTAAAATGTGTAATGATTATTAACACGATTATATTAGAATATTCGAGAACCGCAACTTTTGTTCTAGTTCCGAAATACCATATTCGGAAAGTTGTAAACTCCGAACAAATTAATTAAAAACAGATGAAATGAAATTCCAAATTGCAAGGGAATAACATAATATTGTTAAAGTTAGAAAAGGAGTTCGCGTGCGACACCCGAACCCGAAAGGCATTTAATTCCTCCGGTTATAGTTAGGCACTAGTTAGAGTTGGAGTTGTATTCATTTTAGATATTGTAACATTGCGGGCGCGTATAAACGGCAAGCGATCGATTCAGATTTCAATTAAAACTTTGTCCGCGCTACACCACTGACTGGGACTGGGGGTGGAGATTGGAGATCTGAATATATAAACACTACCCCACTGGTGGGATTATTATAAAACCGACTTTAAGACTAATAATACGAAAGATGATCATTTCTAATTAAAACTTTTTTTCGTGCCCGAAATTACTGACCGAAGTTCGGTCATCCTCCCCCGTGCCTCGTTTCCAAAAGTGATGGGTAAATACGAAGTTTAACTTATTTTTAAATATAAGTATAAAAACAGGATTGACCGACGAGATTAACGCACAATTTAAAAAAAAAAACTACGGTGGGATACTAGGGTGGGCTGCGATATATATTTTTGTATTTTCACAAACGTATAATTGTTCAAAGATGTATTGGGATCATTGACATATAATACATAGACATGCCCCATAAAGTAAAATATTTTAAAAGGCAAAGACACGAAAACGTACCCATAGATACTAAGTACTGTTTATTTATACCAAGGCTGCATTTAATGAGCATGCGTATGCTACCAAAAATTTAAGGATACTCATTTTTTTTACATAAAAAGTTTGTATTTTAACGTTAACAATCAACATTCGTTTTTGGTGGATCCCAATCAGATTCTTTCCTTAAATTCATTATAATTTCGCCATATTTATTTCTTTTCACTGGATTTTTAGGAACGATACGATAATATTAACTCGTGTTTATTATTAACTATATATGTATAACTAATATGTATTAACTATCAGCGCATCACAGTAACTATGAAGAGCTTCGCAATTTCGCGGCTAGGCGTAGTTTCACGTTTACAAAAAATGATATTTATATTTGAATATAAATTGTTTTAAGCTTTATTAATCACTCGTGAACAAATGTTTACCAATGAAAAGTTACACAATCCTTTTTACAACGTTTATCCGAAAGGTTTTTACGCGTTTCCGCGACACAAGTAGGCATTTTTGCTTTAACTCTAAACGTCACTCCTAGCTGGCGGTCGAAGAACGACTAAATACGCGTTGGGCATAACTGAGCGTTTGGGCATGAGTTAAGTGTCATCATTTTCTCAGGGCATGTCTATTAATATTTCAATGATGGGATCTAATATGACGCATAAAAATAATTTTTGCGTTCATACATTTTTAGTTTTCGCTAGTCACTTGTTAGTAATTTTTTTTATTTTGAATACGACACTTTTGAAAAAAATTATCGAAAAATCATTTAAACGTGTTTCCTTTTGTTACTTGTAGATTGTAAAAATGTGTAAATAAATACCTTGGTGGCAGACATATTTGCATACAAAAAACTTGCATACAATACTGTTTTTTTTTATTCGGTAGCTTCACAGCGTTCTTCAGGAAGCAAAAATATTACTTTGATATTTTTTAATCGATTTCTACAGGCGATCTCGCTAAAAAAATGTACGGGACACATATCACATGCGCTATGATTGCCCACAGCAGACAGAATATTGCTTCTTTGCGTTTCACGCAACATTCCATCAGATACAATAATAATGCTTACCCCATTTAACATTAAGAAAATGAATCATTCCTGGCCAGCAAAAGCAAAATGTTGATAATTCATTAAAAAAAATACATGTTATTTTAGATTTTTAAAAATAGGTTGGTATATTTCTAGCGAAATCTAACAGGTGTTTTTGCGTATTAAGGTTGAATTGGGGCCTGGCCCGCCCCGCCCTGATGGAGAAATAAATAATACGACTTAGAAGATTTAATTTAACACAAATATTAATTAAACATTCAAGTTAGTTATTGAAAATTCTCGGTGGAAGTTCGCTGTAGGCAATTTGGAAACGAGTGATATTTAAATCCACAAATTTGGAATAACCGACCAGTGACCGGTTTCATAGCTTTCGCGACATATTCGAGACGAAATAAAATTCATCCTCAATATTTTTGAACAAATATTATAATTAAACTGATTTAGGTCACCCATCGTGTTTTGAAAAACTAATGACAAGACGAATTATAACCACAGTTAATGCATAACTAACTGTACGCAATTTCCGATATTATAATATGCTAATAAAGTTGATAGAGAGAACGTTCGGAGCGGGGATATCCGACACGACTCCCCAATACAGTATCAGGCCCGTATATAGACAGTATAGTATAGTATAGTATACCACCCTACAAGTAAAAGTTTTCCAAACCCGGCCGGCACAAAGTTTCTTCGGAAAGAGAGTTATTTCAAGTTTACGCCCGTCTAGATAAAACAAACTTTTAACAACAAACTTTTCGGTAACAAGAAAAACAAGAAATGACGCCGGGGTGTGTGGGTGGGGCGGGGAGGGGTGTAATGGTTTTAATTAAATAATTATCCACATTGAAACTTCCGATAACTTTTCATAACCTTACTTAATTACGGACTTGTACATTTCGCGATACAAGTTGTGTTGCAAAGAATTTTAGATTATCTACATCGAATACTGCCGAGAAACATTATGTATGGGGCTATATGGCGCGGCGTATGGTTTGTATTAGCTTTACACAATAAATTCTACCTCTGTACTACAAAAGTACATATTACAAGCGGGGTACTCGTTACAAGTAACTCTAAGCACAGTTAACACAATATTGTAGTTGTAAATTACGTATTATATTATGTACTGCGAAATTACGTTTCCAGGAAATATAGGCAAGTAGAATAAAATTGTAAGTAGAAAACCACTCAATAATATTACTGTAAAGTTTTATTTAGTATTTTGTGTTTTTTTAAAGTACATTGAAAACTTAGGTACTACGCGTGACGTAAAATAGTGTACCTATCGATGGCAGTATTAACATTATTATGATTTGTTGACTATTTACATATGATGTGAGCGAGAGAAATCTGCTTGTAAATTTGATTAATGGATGCATTCAGAAAATAGGAAACTGGATGGCTTCAGCCAGACGACAGAATTTGATTCAGGATACGACACTACCCGATGTAAGGAGTGCCGCTTTAACCACCGTTGAACTACTGGGAGTCTTCCTTAATTCTGACCTTTCTCTTGACGCTCAAATTAGTAGAACGATAAGTTCATGCATTTATCAGCTGAGACCGATTAAATACATACGCAAAAATTTGCCAGTTGATGCCGCCTGTCAATTAATAAATGCGTTTGTAGTGTCTAGAGTCGATTATTGTAGTGGTATCTACGCAGGTCTACCAATGAATAACATGACTCGCCTACAGTCTGTATTGAATGCCGCAGCGAGATTTATTTTCGGAATCTCTAAGTTCAGTCATATCACTCCACTACTTCGGAAATAACACTGGGTGGAATACAAACCATGTTGGCTTATGTATAAATCACTGCACAACTCTGCTCCAGAATATCTAAGGGAACTCTGCATTCCAGATGAACTAGCTGGCAGACGTCTTACGCTTAGATCAGCTACATCTACGTCGAAAGGAAAAGTTATTATACCTCTACGAAAACAGTGCACTAAATTCGGCAAACGCGCATTTACGGTCGCAGGCCCTAC